>NC_081565.1:66733544-66790957 GCF_022355385.1 Mustela nigripes | reverse complement strand
CCTGGGTGGCTCAGTGGGTTGGGCTGCTGCCTTCGGCTCGGGTCGTGGTCTCAGGGTCCTGGGATCGAGTCCCGCATCGGGCTCTCTGCTCCGCAGGGAGCCTGCTTCCCTCTCTCTCTGCCAGCCTCTCTACCTACCTGTGATCTCTCTCTGTCAAATAAATAAAATATTTAAAAAAAAAAAAAAAAGAGAGTCTTAACCATAGAGAACAAACTGAGGTTTACTGGAGGGAGGCGGGCATTAAGGAGGGCACTTGGGATGAGCACTGGGTGTTGTTATACATAAGTCATGAATCACTAAATTTTATGCATGAAGCCAATTTTACCCTAAATGTTAACTAGCTAGAATTTAAATAAAAATTCAAACTTGTGTGTGTGTGTGTGATTTCTTTTTTGTTGGGTTTTGGTTCTGTATTTCAGGGGTCAGGGGTAGCAAGATAGGCAGCACCATCTTGCACGTTATAGGATGTTTGGCAACATCCCCGGCCTCTCTCCTCTGTCCACTCTAGATGCCCATAGCATCCCCACCCATTTGTGATCACCAAAAATATCCCCAGATATTGTCAAACATGCCCTGGAGACAAGCCCAGTTGAGAACCACTGTTCTATTATCCTTCTGAGGACTGAGGACCAATTAAGAGTCTAGGCAAGTTGGTGAGAAGGGGTTGGATTCCAAATGCACAGTGAGCCAGAAGTGCCATGACACTGCAAAAGACCAGAGGCAGGACAGAAGGTACACATATGTGACAGAGGTGTCACATATGGCACCAAAGTGCTTGCCTGAATAAACGAAAAGCTTTAGTTTAGCTCTGAGAGGTTAAATGTGAGCTATTAAAGTAGGCAATTAGACATATAAGTTTAGAATGGAGAAGAAATATCCATCCAGAAGACAAATACTTGAGAGTCATTATCATACAGATATTATTCTGAACAATGAGAATGGAAATCATCATTGGAAAGAACTAAAGAGAAGAAAAAAAACTGAACACCGGGGCACTAAAATCAATCTACAGAGGTTGAAGAGATAAAGATAAAACCGAAAAGGAGACAGAGAAGGAAAAGTCAGTCTGGAAAGACAAATACCAGGAAAGAAAAATGTCCTAAAAGCCAAGTTTAAAAAAAAGGATGCTGCTGACAAATCAAGTAAGCTTCTCTCCTTTTAGATTTATATAAATATTTTTTTGTCTATATAAGACTCTATAAAAGAAATATACCGCAATTGACTTAACCTTTATTCCACAGTTGGGCATTAAGTCCTTTATACAACAGAGAAGGATTTAAACACATAAAGCATGTAAGTAAGTCCAAAATTATTACTATATTATTATTATTATTATTACTATAAAGAATTCTGTAATGAACATCCTTTTGCATAAAATTTTTCTTTCTTTAGCACGATTTCCTAAGCACAGACAAATTGTCCAAATACTCTCCAATAATACATATCTTAATATTTATTCTCACTCTGTATGAGGTTATCTATTCCAACTGATCTTCTTCCTTGCCAACATTAGCTACTATAGTTTTAAAACACTTCTTTAAAAGTGGTAGTTAAGAAGTATCATCTCCTGTCATTTAAATTTTAATTTCCCTATGAGAAAAGCAAAAAATTGTCTATTCATCTGTTAACTGGTTTAATTCTTCATAGATAACTTATTTGTTCCTGAAATATAGGGTTTTTCTTATTTTGTTGTATAAATTCCTCCATTAAAAAAATACAGACATACACACACACATAAACTAATCCTCTAACCCATTTTTTGCAAATATTTTTCTGTATTTGCACTTCTTTTAATTTTTTTAACTTTTTAAGAATCATTATGTCATGAAAATTATGAAACTTTTCCTTTGGGATTGATTCCTTAAATATCCACTGTATAAAAACCAGGAACTCAAAGATGATTCACTTCCAGCCCCTCTACCACATCTAATCCAAGGAGACAGTGGAGGCACAAAGGAGGTAGTAGGTAGGTGGCTGTGCATTACAGCTGTTGAAGAGGAAAACACTCTGTTGATTTATGAACACTGGCATTCAGAGAATAGTGCTGAATTAAGTGGCATCTAATATCTAGATGCCATTTTGATTCAAGAAGTTACTTCAGTATCAAAGTCGGTATGCAGCAGAGGAAGTTTCCCCATAAACAAACAAGAATGTAATATGAAAGCTGCATTTTTTAAAAAGAGTGTAAGCACATTCCATGTACATAAATTAATTTAAAATAATAAGTTGAGGCAAACAGTTAAGAGGTTTGATTTTTAGAACAGCAAGTTAACTGTAAATATTTTGATGTTAATCTGCTCATCTATGATCTGAGATCATGCTGAACTGAGAACAATTCAAAATACAATTTAATGCATTAGGGTAAAAAAGTGAAAATAGTAATTCTACCTACAATCTTCAGATCACCCTCGTAATATGTGTTATGAGCCCATTTTTCCTGAGAATGCCCTTATTCTGAAAAATTCTATAGTTAGAAGAGATTGTTCAGAAAAGATGGGCTGCCGTGTATATATGAAAGATAGTTTTTTAATAAAACAGACATTTATTTTGTATCAAAAATACCACTGCGCTTATCTTATACCATCTGTACACATGTGGTGATACTAATGCTGAACTGTAAAATTCAGGAATTAAAATGTGACCCTGTAATTCTTAAAAAAAAAAAAAAAAATCCTGTTGTAGGAAACCTGGTGAGTAAGGTATCACCCCTCAGAAACTCTTATAATTGCTGGGTAAGATATTAAAATATTTTAAGTACAACAAATGAATAAGACAGCAAAAACAAAGAGGAAATAGTAATGAAGATGGGATCCCAAAGTAGTAACTTCCACTTGGAAAATATTTGCTAAACCAGGTGACCTGGGGTTTAGGTTTTTCTATCTCAGAGTATAAAGAATAGGAGACTATCCCAGGACCTGCATAAGATGGGAAGTCTACCAAAAGGTCCTCCTCCCGTAAAGATGAAACCTCATAAAGAACGAAACCTTTGCTATAAATCCCCTAGAAATAGTCCCACCACAAAAGAAATAGTGAAGAAAACCAACAGTCTCAAACCTTAGCACTAAGAGGGTTAAAAAAAAAAAAAAGACTACTCATAAATTGGTACCAAAAGCCTAACATCACACACCACACAAACTGAAGCCTGAACTCACATTACTTGAGTATTCCAAAAACCCTCAAGGAGGAATGTAACTTATATGAGTGCTTGTCAAAGGAAATAACAAAAATGTCTGGTGTTTCCACATAAGCTCCACAAACAGAATTATAAAGAAAACAGAATTATAAAGAAAATCAGCTCACAGGGAGGAAAAAACAACAACAACTAAATGAAAAATTAAGCAAGTAGAAGAGAACTAACTAAAACAAACAGATGTAGAAAAAGACCTACAAGAATTTCAGACACTAAAACTATAAGACTAACTAAATGGCTATATGTAATATGTTGAAAAGTAATAAAAGACAAGAAACAAGAAGTTTAAGAGTGACTAAACAGATCTTTTATAAACCTTCAACACCAAAAGAGAAAACAAGTTTCAGTGCCCAATGGATGTTTATAATGACCAATCAGATAGAGCCAAAAATAAAATGACAGAACTGGCAGACTGTTTGAATGAATTCAGTTGAATGCAGCACAGAGAAAGAAAGGGAAAACATGATAAAGAGTTAAAAGAAACAGAAGAGAGTAAAAAAGTCTGGATTACCATCCGACTGGTAATGCCAAAAGAGAGAAGGAAAGAGAAAAAGGCACTCTCTGGAGAAGAGGTGGATTTTTCCAACCCCTAAGAGAAAACAACTCAGATTCTAAAAGACAGTGAATTCCAAACAAGATTTAAAAAAGAATACCCACCCTTAGTCAACACTACTGGGAAACTGTGGAGCAGGAAGCTAAAGAAATTATCCCAAAAGTCACCACAAACAATGTGTTATAAAGTGAAAACATACAATTCCCATACATACTACCCAACAATTTCACTCATAGTTATCCACCCAAGAGAAATGAAGGCAAATCTCCACCAAAAAAAAAAGCTTTTTACACAGATTCTGGTATCAATCTTATTCACAGTAGCCCCAAACTGCAACCATTCCAGTGTTCAGCAAGTGAATAGATGAAGAAATTATGGTACATCCATACAATGAAATACCACTCAGCAATCAGGAAAGAGATACTGATACATACAACATCAGTGAACCTCAAAACCCTAAGACAAGCACAGAGGCCTTACACAAGAGTACATTCACATAGGATCCTGGTTATGAGAAGTTCCAGAACAGGCAAAGTTAACCTATAGTAACAGAGAGTAGATCAGTAGTTACCTGGGCAGGAAGGGGGGTGGGGGAGACTGACCACACAGACACAGGGGCCCAGGGACACACCTGGAGTGACGGAAATAATTCTGTATCTTGGCTGGGTTGGTAGCTGCACAGTTGTACAAATTTGTCAAAACTCACTGAACTTAAATATGAATAATTTACTGCATGTAAATTATATTTCATTAAAGTTGATTTTTAGAAACCAGCCAGAGAAACCAACTTTCAAGAATGATTACAAAGTAAAGACAACTTTCAAACCAAGAGAGACACTAAAAGACATAATTCCAGTAGAAGGAAAGTAAGTCAGACTGAAAGACTGAGAAACAAGAAGTAAAAAACAAAAAGTAGTAAAAATGTCTGTAAATCATAACACTGAATGTAAAACACAAAGCAATACCATCATATAGATTTTTTTTAAAGCTAGCGTTAAAACATAAATTAAAAATATGTACATTGGTTTAGGAGGTGATTATACTTAAAGTATTCCAAGTTTCATTTTATCATTAAAAGAAGAAAGGTTCCGATTAACATCAGAATAGTAAAAATGTATGTTACAACACCAAGAGTAGCTAGAATTTCTGTATATATGTCAATATTCAAACTTATACTTCAAAGGAATAGTTTATTGTATGTAAATGTACACCTCAACAAAGTTGATTAAAAAAATGACAAGACCGTACAGCTTCCAAAAGGATAAGGGTTAAAAAGTGAAACAAAAAAAGAGTCAATCGAAATGAAGGCTAAAAAAAAGACAAAGATAACACAGGTGAAACAAATGAAAACACAAAATAAGATCTCATAAATATAAATCCAAATACAGTAATAATTCTATGTAAATGAACTAAATGCTCCAGTTAAATGAACTAAATGTTCCAAGACTCAGACTTGATTTTTTTAAATCCAACTATACACTGTTTAAAAAGATATACATCTAAGGATATCAAAAAGCTGAAAGTAAAAAGATCTTAAAAGATACCAGGCAAGGGGCACCTGAGTGGCTTGGTAGGCTGAGCAACTGACTCTTGACTTCAGTTCAGGTTGTGACCTCAAAGTTGTGGGACGGAGCCTGCACTGGACTATCAAGGCTGCTCAAGATTCTCTCCCTTGGCCTCTGCCCCTCCCCCTGAAGCATGTGCTCTCCTCTCTCAAAAGTAAAATAAAATAAAAATAAAAGACACCAGGTAAGTCATCAAAGTTAATTTAGCTATATTAATATTTTATTGAACATTTTTTGCCTTAAATTCTTAGAGATGAGCAACTTTACAGCATCAGCAACTTCGTAACCATTAAAATTTCATTTCAGGGATGCATGGGTGACTCAGATGGTTAAATGACCGACTGTTGGTTTTAGCTCAGGTCATCATCTTAAAGTCTTGGGACAGAGCCCTACGTTGCACTCTACGTTCAGCAGGAGTCTGCTTGGGATTCTCTCTCTCCCTCTCCCCCACCCCAACCTGCTCGCTTACTTGCTTGCTCTTCTCTCTCACTCTCTCTCTAAAATAATCTTTTAAAAAAAAAGTTCATTCCAGGAGGAGCAGAAATCAATTCACATTTATATGCAATAAATAAATAAACTCAAAAATACATAACAAAAACTGACCTACAAAAAGAAGGAGACACATTTGCAATCACAGTGAGAAATTTTTAACACATTTTTCACAGTAATTGATAGGGCTGGAATAAAAATCCAGGACAGAAAAAATCTTCTCAACATGATGACCAATCTTATCCCAATGGGAAAACATACCACTGTGCCTGACAGTTACAGAAGAGTTCTTTCCAAGGATGCAAAAATAGTAACAAAAGCTGATCAAATTCAATGCCATAAAATAAGCCTCAAAAATTTCAAAAGATTCTAATTATAAAGAATGTCCTCTTGGGGCACCTGGGTGGCTCAGTTGGTTAGGTCATGATCCCAAGATCCTGGGATCAAGCCCCACGTCGGGCTCTCTGCTCAGTGGGGAGTCTGCTTCTCCTTTTCCCTCTGCATGTACTCGCTTTTCCTCTCTTTCTTCCTAACTCTCTCTCTCAAATAAACAAAATCTTAAAAAAAAAAGTAGACGGTCCTTTTCCTGCTACAAATGCTAGAAGTCAGCAGAAAGATAAATACAAAATCGGAATTTTAAAAAGCTTACTTTGACATGACTAATGAATCAAAGAAAAATCATAATGAAAATAAAGTTTCAAAACAAAGATAATGAAAATACTAAATATCAAAATATGTGTGGGGCGCCTGGGTGGCTCAGTGGGTTAAGCCACTGCCTTCGGCTCAGGTCATGATCTCAGGGTCCTGGGATCGAGTCCCGCATCGGGCTCTCTGCTCAGCGGGGAGCCTGCTTCCCTCTCTCTCTCTCTCTCTCTCTGTCTGCCTCTCCATTACTTGTGATTTCTCTCTGTCAAATAAATAAATATAATCTTAAAAAAAAATATGTGTGATGTAGCTAAAACAGTAACTGGAGAGAAATTTATAACTTGAAAATATACATCCTGGAAAAGAAGACTGATAATTACTGGATACCTATCTTAAAAACTGGAGGAAGAAGGAGGGGGGCAGTGACCAAAAGCAGGAAAATCAAGAGATGGCACTCTAAGCCTACCGTTTAGATGCATGGGGATTTCAACTTCAAAAACATGCTAAAATTGATTCTAGGAAACAGCAAGTAGGAAGGGGATCCAGTTTTTCCTGATTAAACTGTAAAATTATGTGACTCTTTAAACTCTGTCCATACATATCTTAAATAAAAATTTAAAACCAAATTAAAAAGAGGAATAAAAGAAAAACAAAAGTCCACATGGTAACTGTCATCATGCTACCAAAGACATGAAAAAAGAGCTATGAAAATTCAGAATTTTGACACTGCCAATATTCTGCTATTAAGAAACAAAAGCAAATAAAACTGTAACCGTCACTATGAATAAATAATCACAGTTTTAAAAGCATGATAAGAGCCTTCAAAAAGTCTGTTGATAATTACTTTAACAATTCTATATTTTGTCTTCAAATGCATTCAATGTGCCTCCATCTGGCCACTGAGTAACTGCCTTAACACATCTGGAAAACAAGTGGATGGTGTACAGAAAACACATCAAGTAATTTTAAGCTCCAATGGTGGATACTGAAAATGACATGCAAATCCAAATGGAAAAAGTTGTAATTGAACTTAATTTCATTTAATGTTTAATATGTCATGATCTGCCAGTATTTGACAATATGATAGCTGAAAAAATCCTTTCAAATACTTATCTGGAACCAACCAATATTTTCAATTCTCAAAAATCTTTCACTTAATAATTTAACTGCTGCTTAGATATAGTTCCAACACACACTTCAAATAATAGAGACCAAAGCGTTTGAACAATGCATTCCTCTGAAACTGAAAAATGAGAAAGGTAGTCCAGTGCCAACACAACTACTTCAGAAATGATTTTCCAGTTATGTAAATAAAAGACAATGTGCTATTCCCCGTAACGTACGCTATAGAAATACAGCTGTTCTACATTAAACTTTATGGCAAAGTAGAGAGACACAGGAATAAATACATGTTATCTGAAATACTTGATGCAGGTTTTTTTGCTTAAACATAATAAAAAGAAGTGACTCACTTGGGGAGACTTTTCAGAGCACTTACACTCTGACTAGCCTGTCTTTACCATCTGACCTTGGCCAAGTCAGACCAAAAGTAGGAACCTGCTCTCTTCAGCAACCAAACTAAAGGACAAGCTGGCCCAGCAGGAAAACATCAAGGGTAGCCTGTTCCAGGTGATGTATTAACAGGCAGACCTACAAGAACTCACCATCACAACCTACAAGAAAGAAGTGGCCTGCGAAAGAATGAGAATCAAAATCCCAGCCTTGACACCCATTAAAAAAATTTTCTTTACTCTCACATCAAAACTCTTACCATTTTTATTCATGTTATATAGTTCTTATACACACAGAGAGAAGAAAGTAGGTGACTTCTTCACATAATAATCAATCCCTTCCCCAAATTCCTTCCATATATATATATATATATACACACACACACACACATATATATGTATATATATATACATACACACACTCACAATACATATATATAATACACACAGCATACAAAATGTGTTCATCAACTGCTTACATTATTGGTAAGAATTTCAGTCAACAGTAGGCTTTAAGTAAGTTTTGGGGGAGTCCAAACTTATACATGCATTTTTTTACTTTATTGGGAGGTTGGCACCCCTAACCTCCATGTTTTTCAATGGTCAACTATACTTCCTTTTTTTATTTTTCACATATAACCTTACAATGAAGTCTTTTTCTTTAAGCAACTAGGAATTAAATGCATGGATCTGGGAGGCATGAGGACCTGTAGTAAGAGCTGAATAAATCTGAGATTATCTGGTCCAAATGCTTTATTTTACAGGTTAAGATCCTAGACAATTTCAGGGACTTATTCAGGGACCCACCATAAGGGAGCAGCTGAATGAGAGTAAGAAACTCTATCTACTAATTCCCATCAATTCAATCTGGTTTACTTGCTGCATAACCCACGCTACGTAAGTACACTCCAGAAAATAAATGAGGGTAAGAAATGTTAACAAGGAGTCAGTCTCCCTATGAACCAACTCAGATATAAAGACTTCGGGCCGTCCTCCCCTGGCCCCACAGTCCTCGCTTATATGGTGATTGTCAGGGAAAAACAAGCCAACCAGCAGAGACTCCTGTTTTAATTCAGCACTTGCTCAGCTTCTACCTCCCCCTTCAGCTGGACGGAACTGACAGACGACTTCAACTTAAGACTTTAAAATGCCATTTTAAAGATTTCTTTTTTTAAATAAAAAACTATGCTAATTAAAGCAATGAGCCAAAGTGATGATAAAATGCAAAAGCTAGTCCAAAAACTTAATAAGCTAGTCCCTTCATTTTACAGATAAGCAGTTTGCAGCTCAGAATGCTAAAGTAACTGCCCAATGACACCCAAAATACTTTCATATTAGAAATAAAATCCAGACGGAAAACAGTGATTATAGGCCTAAGGAAGGGGAAAAAAAAAAAAAACTGTTTCTTAAAATCAATTAAGATGCTGTATTTTCTATATTTATACCTGAAAATCATCAACAAGCTCAGGGAAAAGGTGTTCATACATTTTAAGTTCTTCTATCGTTCGTCCGGGTTCCTGCTGGGGTTTTAGTTTGTTAATATCCGTTTCAATATCATCATTCTGAAATAATAGAAACGTAACCAGTTAAGAAAATGTAACCAGTTAAGAAAAATACATTCCAGATTAAAGTTTTCCAAATTATTAATTGCATGTAGAGAATAATCACTGAATAAAGGTTGTACTAATTTCACAGTAAGTTGAAATCTGCTTGTATTGGACCACCGTTGTGTTGTTGCTGTTTTGGTTACTGCACTGTATTTTGTTTTTCTCAGAGTTTATTCTAATAGAACACAGTATTTGGGCTCCTCAAGATAGAAAACCTAATGTCAAGATACAGACTAAAGGATGCTCCCCTCAATCTCCTCAGTTGCCATATTTTTACTCCTATTAAAGGTCAGTTAAACTTAAGAAAATTAATTTAAAAATATAAATATATGATGGTGGTGGCAATAATCAAAATAACTAACATTTACTGAGCACTGAAAATGTGAGAAGCACTATGCTAAGGATTTTACATAATTTAAACTGCAGAAGAACACTATCAAGTAGATAGTATCAACACTTCCATTTCACTGAAGAGGAAACTGAGGTAGAGGTTAAGGGGCTTGCTCAAAATTACACAGTGCGCAAAGAGCCAGGATATAAAACTAATCACTTATTTCAAAGCATACTCTGTTAGTCAATGCACTGCTTCAAGAAAACCAATGATTACCCTGTACTCTCGTATTCCATGTTCAACAAAGTTCCCCTAGAAAAGTTCAATGTCACCACACAGTTATGTTTTTCAGGGTGGATGGGGAAGGGCGGGTGGGGAGGCAGTATGTAGAAAATTGAAATACAGCCAGAAATTATTTCCATGCTCCTTTAGGAAGGAAGAGGGTAAATTTAAAAGGGAGATATGACCTCAGAAAAACAGGACATGTATCTGGGATTAATTCGATCTGTTATCTACTCGAAGACCTAATATACACTGTGCCAGAAAGACAAGTGTCAGTCTACCTACCATCCAAGCTATTCTCTATGACTTTCAACAAATCTGACTTCACATAAATACAAACCCACCATTATCTTCATTGCTAATGAGAGATATAAGACCACTTACTAATTTTCAATGGGTTTAATTTTATAATTATCTTAATATCAGAGTAAACCTACTTTTAGCCTTAAATCTGTTCTACCATGCTTCAATCCTTATAATGCTTTATATACATGTATCAGACTAAAAGTATATATTTCATATTACCAATTAATTTAAAAGGAAAAATGTACTTTATGTTACTCATATTTCATATTCAGGAGGTTAGCTATTATTTGTATAACCAATAAAAATTTTCTCCCTTGCCATAAATAATAAACACTGGTTGTATTTGAAGTGTATCACGTTAGTTTATAATTAATTATTGTATAGTTACTAGGACATGAATATGTAATTTCACAGATCTTTAAATTATGCACCGATGAACCAAAATATATAACTTCCTTGACTGGCATGTAATAAAGTAGACAATGCTTCAAAATAACAAAAAGTTTACAAAAGTATTCTTTCTCTAAACAGACTAGAATTCAACATTCAATACTACTTTAAATACAACATCCAATACAACATTTCAACACTACTTTGTGAAAACAGAGCCTTACATATGTGCTCTCTACTTCCAAAAAAATTAATTTATCTGTAAAACAGGCACTGTGAAATAAAAATTACACTTTTGAGAAGTCAACAGCAGGAAATTTTGTGTTTTGGTTTAGGGGAAAACAAAGATGAAGAGCTACTGACAGCCTTAGGGGATAAAAAACCCAACCACCTCTCATCACTCCTTAAAGCTCTTCTAAAGTAAAGGAAGGGAAAAGAATGCATGTAAGTTTATAAACTGACAAGTGCTGGCTACTGGAGATGAGTTTTCTAAATCTCCAAGTTTCTATAAATGCTACAAGCAGAAAAATCTGGGATAAAGAGAATGGAATCACTATGGTGAGGGAAAAACAGTCTCTAAAGCTACAAACACAATCAAACACAAACAAATATTAAACCTGTATGTAGCACCTAACACAGGAAATAACTAACAAGATTTAGATAAAAAGGAAAAATTAAGTCCAAATGTAACCGCCAATAACAGTAAGCCAAACTGTGGTCAAGAAGAAAAGATAATACAGCTCAATAGTCTCAAAGAGCCAACAATTCTGTAGTCCTTTAATTAATAAATAAATGAATGAATGAATGAATGAGTGAATAAATAAATAAATAAATAAATAAATAAATAAATAAAACAATAACATTTTGGCTGGGGCACCTAGGTGGCTCAATGGGTTAAGCATCTGCCTTTGGCTCAGGTCTTGATCCCAGAATCCCAGGATCAAATCTCAGGTTGGGCTCCCGGCTTGGCGGGGAGTCTGCATCTCCCTCTACCTCTCTCTCTCTGTCAAATAAATAAATAGAATCTTTAAAAAAAAAAAAAAAATAGATTTTGGTATGGTATGGTGGTAGAGAGAGCTGACATTCACATCAGACTGCTTAATCTAAATCCTGGCGCCACATCTTTAAGCTACATTAATAATCCTTCTGTGCTTCCTTCTTCTAATTATTAGCCCTGTAAAGCAGAGGTAATAATATCATGTACCTATAGGATAGACGTGAGGCTTTAATAGTTATTATAGGTAAAGAGCAGGGACTAGCATAGACGGTAAATTCAAAAGATCTAATTAGACTTATTGTGGTGAACATTTCATAATGTCAAATCACTGCTGTATACCTCAAACTAATAAAATACTTTATGCCAACTGTACTTCAGTTAAAAAAAAAAAAAAGAGCATGGGCCCCTGGGTGGCTCAGTCAGTTAGACATCTGCCTTTGGCTCAGGTCATGATCTCGGGGTCCTGGGATTGAGCCCCGCATTGGGCTCCCTGCTGAGCAGGGAGTCTGCTTCTCTCTCTCCCTCTGCTGTTCCCTCTGCTTGTGCTCTCTCTCTCTAATAAATTTTTAAAAATAATATAAATTAATTACTTTTAGAAAAGGGCATGGACTAGAATAGGATTAGATGTTGAGTAAATTCAATATATTATTTTTTCTCATTATTATAACTGGTGTGTTAAGATAAAGTGGGAGAGAATGTAAGAAATCACGGCTACTCCAGTGAACAATACAGCTAACAACTATATTTTTCAAAGATATGAATGTCACAAAAGAAAAAAAAAGGAAAATATTCTAAATTAAGGGAGACTTAAAGGACAAAATAATTAAACATAGTACCTGATGGTAGTTCCTATTCTAAAGAGATGGGGAAAAAAATCTCATGATGGACATTTATTATATAGTGGAATATGGATGACAGATTAGCTAAAAATGTTGTATCACTATAAATTTATTAAGTTGATAATGGCATTATGTTTACATAAGAGGGTACCACTATTCTTAGGAAATATTCACTGACATATTTAGGGGTAAAGGGCCATGATACATAATATATGTAACTTACCCTCATATGATTTTTAAAAATTTTTTAAGTATGTATTCATGCATACACACTGACAATTTCCAAGCAGCAAAATTAGAATCATTATTATAGTTCCCATTGAGTTCTATTTCCCCATCAATCTCTGTCTTTACATCTGTAGTGATCGCAACACAGATATTTTTAATGAGGATCCTGAGGCATAAAGAATAAATTATACTAGGGTTGCTGGGTGGCTCAGTTGGCTAAGCGACTGCCTTAGGCTCAGGTCATAATCCTGGAGTCCCAAGATCGAGTCCCACATCAGGCCCCCTGCTCAGCAAGGAGTCTCCTTCTCCCTCTGACCCTCCCCTTCTCATGCTCTTTCTCTCTCTCTCTCTGTCTCTCTCTCTGTCTCTCTTATTCTGTCTCTCTCTCAAATAAATAAAACCTTTTAAAAAAAGAATAAATTATACTCAATATACTATGTTTTTAATAACAAGGAAACATACAGAAGAGAAAGGTTTCAAAATACAATATATTAAAGTATAAACTTAGTATCAACCTGAAATTTTACTAAACCTAAACACTCAGTTCCCAAAGAATCCAAACAGGTGATTTTTAATATAGCTCCTATTATCTAAAGAATACTTTACATGATAGAATTTAAATTCTCATAGCTTGGATCGCATAGTTCTTTCACTTATATCAGGTCCAGAACCACAATCACAGAGTTAACCCAGATTTTTTTCCCTTGAAAATCAGAGCCTGTGCTGTTTCTCTTCTTTCTACCTTCTTGAGGCAAGGCTACAGATTATTATGCTGCCTAGACTGGCTAATGAGACAATTCTGCCAAAGCTTGCCTTGGTGATTGCATTTAGTGATAATGAAACTAGAACTACATCTACTATCAAAATGAATTATCTCCATCCAGTATCTTAGACTGTCTCCAGAGAGGGTTAATATTCAGTGTATCCAATTCTGATATAGAATTTCAAGAGAAAAATGGCCAAGCAGGCAAGGGTCAAATGAATCCCTCCCACGCCACCAAAACAGACTAAGCTAAACAGCTGAAAACTGAAGGAGTTAAGCAGGCATTTCTCCACAGATACCAAAATGACCCCCTGACACTAAATTAAGCAAATATCTCTACACTTCCAGAAGTGCCATAAAATTCTAAAATCTCTCCTGCCTCTTTACTTAACATCACATTTATATCATGACAATAATTTTTTTTATCTTGTCTCAATTCAATAAACACTTTTGCCCATTTCTTCTCCAATTAACTGAAACATAAGAATCATTATATAAACACTAATTCTTACCAAAAAGCCAGCAGTTACAGATTATTTTCCTACTATTTTTATATCCCCAAAAGATTGCTAAAAGAGGCACAGATTGCCACTTAGAGTCTCAAACCACTTTTCTTCAAGTTCAGATTTCCTCAGACTTTGAAACCTAAGTCAGATGGGCTACCTGAGGTTGTCCTGGTCAAGAAGAGTGAAAATAAGTTATTTTAAGAACCTTTTCAGACCAATGCATTCAAAGCAACATTATTTTCCCTTTCCTTAGTGTACACAGTCATCACAATAAAAAGATGTGGACAAAACCAATTAATTTACCATTAAGCTACACCTATTTCCCCAATCTTTATTTTACAACTGCATATCCAATTTATGAAGTAGACAGAAGATAGAGATTTATACCAACCTTAAAATTCTGATCTACGTCATCTTCATTTTCAGTTTCATTTTCAGCTTCTAAGTCAATATCATCATTGTCGTCACTTTCATCTACTACGTCATCCACTGTGACACAAAACATGCTATAAGTAGGTCAGAGGTAAGCATTCTACAACATGCACATCAGAAGGAAAGATGCTATTTACATACAACATTGGTATTTCAATCACCAAAGGAAAAGTAAATGAAATTCATTATTAAAAATGTCCCTAGGGGCACCTGGGTGGCTCAGTGGGTTAGGCCTCTGCCTTTGGCTCAGATCATGATCTCAGGTCCTGGCATCAAGCCCCACATCGGGCGCTCTGCTCAGCGGGGAGCCTGCTTCCCCCTCTTTGCCTGCTGCTCTGCCTACTTGTGATCTCTTTCTCTCTCAAATAAAAAAAATCTTTTTAAAAAAAAATGTCTCTAAGGCTGTCCTAGGTGTTGAAAAACCTATGAGATATTAAAATTTGGAAAAAGCACAGTAGAAATACATGGGTATTCTTACTGATGTTCTCAGTTTTTAAAAATGAATGTCTTCTTTTGCAACAGACTGAATCAAACTGCTTATTTCCTCTACATGATAAATTTCAAGAACTGATTTTACTCCTTTAACAACTGATTACCCATTTATTTGTTTCAATGGCAACCGTGTACCATGAATGCAGTGTTGTGCACTGGGAATTCTTTAAATACATGTAAATACAGTCCGTACCCTCCAGGGGTTCATGAGGTTAAAAAGCAGAAAAGACTAAAGTACAATACAAAAGTGTATGTTAGTGAAGGCAATGTTTGGGAAAACAAAGGATGGAATAACTAACTGCAAGGTTACGTGATCACTCCACAAAACAGGTAGTAATTAAGCAGTAACCTGAAGAAAACAGAGCAGCTTTGAAGGCCAAAATAAGGGTAGGTAAGCGTGGCTTTTAAGAAGAAAAAAAGAATTGAGTTGATATCCTTGAAAAAAGGCAAGTGTAACTAAATGTGTATAATTGGGAAAGTACTAAAAAAGGCGAATAAGAATGAGAAAACAAAGGGGCCAAGTAGATTACACTTCTAACCTACTATGGAAGACAAGCAGTGAGAATTTTCAAGAGGAGAATGGCTTAACTCAACTTAACATTGCTCAAAAGATCACTCTGGCAAGCGTGAGAGAGGGAGCACATGCATGGAAGGGGACCAATTAACAGGAGACAGTAACTGAACCAGTACAGCAGGAATGGGGATGAAGAAGGAATATGCATTAGAGAAAAACTCAGGGCACAGAATGTAAAGGTCCATGAGGACCACGGCTGTGGGGGAGACAATGCAAGACGAGTGCACGAGTACTCAGGTAAGTAACTGAGTGCTTTAAAACAAAGGAGAGAATATTTTAAAAGGACATTTTTCTAAACTATTTGACTTTTGTTATTTGAAGAAATAACAAATATTAACCGTATATATTAAGGTGTACAAATGTGATGATCTGATACAAATACACATGGTAAAACGATTACCAAGATGAAGATAATTAACACATCCATCACCTCACATAATTAACATTGTTACTGTGTGTGTGTGTGCGTGCACGTGCAAGAGCTCCTCTGGGAAATGTCCAAATATGCAATATCATATGACTGTAGTTACAGTCACCATGCTTGCTGTACATTAGATCCTCAGAACTTAATCTTCTTAGACTGAAAATCTGTACCCTTTGATCCCAGCACCCCATTTACCACACTCCTGACCCCTGGAATCCAACATTCTATTCTCTATTTCTACGAAATCTTGTTTTTTTGTTTGTTTTTAAAGATTCTGCATGTAAGTGATACCATACAGTATTTGCCTTTCTGTCTGGCATATTCCACTGCCCTCCAGGTTCATCCATGTTGCTGCAAATGGCAAGATTTCCTTCCTTTATATTATCTGAATAATATTCATATCCTTTATCCATTTATCCATCAAAGGACATTACGGTTATTTCCAAACCTTGGTTAGTTGTACAGAATATCACAGGGAAGATGGGTGTACAGATCTGTCTTTAAGATAATGATTTTAATTCCCTTGGATATATATGCAGGAGGACCGCTAGATCATAGGTAGTTCTATTTTTAATTTTTTTGAGGAACCTCCATGCTGTTTTCCAGATTAGCTGTACCATTTTACATCCCCACCAACAGTATTAAAGAGTTCATTTTCTTTAGAACCTAGCAAATAGTTCCTATGTCTTGTCTTGGGTAGCAACTATTCTAACAGGTGTGAAGTGATACCTTACTGTGGTTTTTATTTCCATTTCCCTGATGATTAATGATGCTGAGCACTTCTTCATGCACTATTGGCCATTTGTAGGTCTTCTTTGGGAAAATATTTATTCAGGTCTGCCGAATTTTTAATTGAATTACTTGCTTTTATACTCTTCAGCTGAGCCCATAAATATATATATATATATAGGCACACATACGTGTGTGTGTGTGTGTGTGTGTGTATTAGACAGTAGCCCATTCCCAGATAAATGTTTTGCAATATCTTCTTCCATTCTGTAGGGCAATAAATTGAAATTGCTGTTTCAATTTATTTGTTTCCTGGGCTGTGCAGAATCTCTTTGGTTTGTAATAGCTCTACTTGTTTATTTCAGCTTCCACTTGTGCTTTTGGTATCTTATTCAAGAAATCATTGTCAAAAATAATCCCCAAGTTTTCTTCCAGGAGTCTTACAGTTTCAGGTCTTATACTTATGTTTTGATCCATTTCAAGGTAATTTTTTGTGAATAATATAAGACAGGGATCCAATTTCATTCTTTTGCATGTGGATATCTAGCTTTCCTGATACAATTTATTGAAAACAATGTCCTTTCCCTACTGTGTATTCTTAGTGCCTTTAATCAAAAATTAGCTGACCACATATTCATGGGTTTGTCTGGGCTCTCTATTCCATTCCACTATAGGTCTATGTACCTGCTTTGAGTACCATACTGTTTGGTTACTATGACTTTGTAATGGTTTGAAATCCAGAACTGTGATGTCTAGCTTTGTTCTTCTTTCCCAGGATTTCTCTGGCTACTGGGGGTCTTTTGTAATTTCATTAATTTGAACATAGTTTTTTCTATTTCTGTCAAAACTGCCATTACAATTTCAAAGGGATTACTTTAAATCTATAGACCACTTTGGGCAATATGGGCATTTTCACAACATTAATTCTTCCAATCCAAAAACAGAGGGTATCTTTCCCATTTATTTGTGTCCTCTTCAATCTCTTTCATCAATGTTTTATAGTTTTCAATGTACAGGTCTTCAGCTCCTTGGTAAATTTATTCCTATTTTGTTTTTAATGTTATTTATACATAGGGTTACTAAATTTCTCTTTCAGATATTTTACTGTAATTGTATAGAAACACAACTGATGTTTATATATTTGATTTTATATCCTGCAACTTTACCGAACTTGTTTATTAGCTCTAACAGTATTTTGGTAGAGATTTTAAGGTTTCGTATATATAAGATCATGTCATCTGCCAACAGATGATTTTATTTCTTCCTTTCTGATTTGGATGCCTTTTATTTCTTTTCCCAGCCTAATTATTATAGCTAGAATATCTAGTACTGTGTTGAATAGAAATGGTAAGAGAGGAAAACTCTGTCTTCTTCCTGATCTTATGCAAAAAGCTTCTAACTTTATATCAATGAGCACAATGTTAGCTACGGATTTATCATATACGGTCTTTATTATGATGAAGAACATTCCTTCTGTACATAATTTGTTTAGAATTTTTATCATAAAAGGATTTTGAATTTTGTCAAATGTTTTTTCTGCATCTATCAAGATGATCATATGACCCCTCATCCTTCGTTGTTAATGTGGTTTATCACATTTTGATTTGTTGATGTTGAAATGTCCTCGTATCCCAAGACTATTTCCACTTGATAATGGTATATTATCCTTTTAATTTGTTACTAAAATCAGTTTGTTGTTACTTTGCTATGGATTTCTGTATCTAGGTTTGCCAGATATTATGGTCTGTGTAGAGTGCTAATAACATGGACTCCATCTCTGGCCGTCCATCTTGTTCATGTCCAAGCAGCGATCTCCCTTGGGGCCCAGTTATGCCCTGGCCATAAAGCATGAAGGCCTATTCTGATCTTCCTTAAAGCGGTGCACAGATGACACCACTTTGGATACCAAGGAGAGATCCTCTGGCGCATATATAGATAGCACCACTTGAGATAATTACTCTTTCATTTCACAACAACTGCCCCTTGCTCCATAAAAGCTGTGAATTAAGGTCTGAACTGGGCAAGAACAGCTGTATAGCAGCACCTGGATTGCCTGACCTTGTCAATAAGTTACCCTGAAAAAATTTTTCCCAAAGGAAAAAAAATACATAATTTTATAGAGAATTTCAAAGTGTTTGTAGTCTTTGAAGTCTATTCATGGATTCCTATGGCTCAATAGATCCCGGGCTACAGATCTCGGTTTCGGACATACTTTTACATTTTAAAATGCATATATGAACCACTATTCCTATAATTCTTTTACAAATGCAAAAATAGTGTAATATTCCTAAGAACAAGAACTCTATCAATATAAGTAATATAAATTATATATAATATAAAAAATAAAAATTTTAGTTTATGTAAAAACCCCAGTTTGTTATAGCTGTGTATTATGTATCCTTGGCCAAGAGTTGGTTGATGTATTTCAAAATAGTATTACAATTATTTAGTATTAGATAATTAACAATTTGTACTGTTTAATACAATGATTCTGCTACCATATTGTCTCTATTCTTGTCATCCTAATTCATCATTGGCCAGACAAGTAATATTTCATGTTATTACTTCAGAAAGGGTACCTGGGTATTCTACTCCCATACCCTTACAGGCCTAAGAATATGTCACCTTCACATATGGATGGCAACGCAAGTGTTCAGAAATCTAGAATCCGGACTCTTTCCTCCAAACCTCTGTTAGATGCTGCTTCACTATCTTTTGGCATTTAACGTTCTAGAGAATAAGTCTTGAGGTTAGGTCAATTCCTTCAATAATAAATGTTAAGTGTACACTAACTGTGTACAATGAAGGATTAAAAAAAACAGTTCTATCCTCACAGAACTTATATTCTAGCTGAGGAAGGTAAAAAATAACGAAAACTTTGAGAAATGTAATGAAGTCTGATATATGAAAAAGTAACAGTGAACAGAAAGAGGATATTTTCCTTGTGTCTACACAGTTGCTGTCAAAACCTTCCTCTCACATCTTAACCATGAAGTCTTGACCATCAGTGTAAATCTCCCTTTCTAATTTAGTGAACCATTAATCTGAAATGAGACAGGAAAGTAGCCCTCAGAAAAATATTATCTCTCTGTCATTTATTCCCTCATGTTTGGTGAATTCACTGCACTAGAAGAAGTCAGCTTCCTCTACCTATGTGATTATTCTGTACACTGAATAAAGAACACTATAGGAAGATCCTATATCCTATCTCCCTCCTGTATTATCACCAGCTGTATCATATAGAACTCTCGCTGGCTTTCTACCAGTTACAACCACCGCTTAAACCCCCATAATCCTACACTGAGATACAGGAGAGAAAGGGACTCCCAACTGCTCCCTGACTGTCCACCCGACTTAGGTGTTACTGGTGCCTCAACCTGGAGACATACATAACTGCATTCAAGAAGGGAGAGCAGAGAACTGGTGCCCTTCAATACATCCATACCTCCACCATGTACGGTGCATGTTCTACGTGTGGTTCATGAGAATGTTTCTTTTACCTTGTTCTCACTTCTGGTACAGACTTTCCCCTATTCTTAACGTCTGTGGGTAATTTTATATCAATCGGAAAGAGAAACTAGACCACAGTTTTCACTTCACTATCTTACTCAAGTTTCAGACTGAGTTGTAGACTTTTAAAACCCTTTAAAGAAGTTTCTGAATAATCCATTTTGGTATTTTACATAGACTAAAGCTGTACTTTAATAATAAAATATTTTTAAAATAAAATCATAACAGTGTACTCTGTGATATATACTACTAATAAATCTGTATCAAGGATAATAAAACTAATTATAATTACCTGAAAATTCTCTTACATCACTTATTTCAAGTAATTACTTTTAAAGACAAATATAAAAAACTTTCCATTTTTCTTGCAAAATATTTATCAACTGATGAGAAAATACTTTAGAAATTGTAATAATAGTCTAGACTATATTCTCTTCCATTTAACTAGATCTTACCTCCCAAAATTCTACTTTTCCCCATACTAAAATTTCAACTCTTTCTTCTTTTACTATGTTCCCAATATTGTACTGAAATGGCAAACAGCCAACTTCTGATAATTTCATTATTTTTATTTAGGTAAGTCACATGCAAGTTTTGTTAAGCATAAACCATAATATTTTGGTTTCCTGTGTTGTTAATTTTTGCCATTCTACTGGCATAAGGTGATATCTCATTGTGGTTTTGATTTGTATTTTTCTGATGGCTAGTGATGTTGAACATTTTTTCATGTGTCTGTTAGCCATTTGTATGTTTTCTTTGGAGAGGTATCTGAACCTTCTTACACTGTTAGTGAGAATGCAAGGTAGTACAGCCACTCTGGAAAATAGTATGGAGGTTCCCCAAGACACTACTAGGGATTTACCCCAAAGATACAGACATAGTGAAAAGAAGGCATAGTGGCACATGCAGCCCAATGTTCATAGCAGCAATGTCCACGACAGACAAACTTTGGAAGGAGCCAAGATGTCCTTCAACAGATGAATGGATAAAGAAGATGTGGTCCATATATACAATGGGATATTACTCAGCCATCAGAAGGGATGAATACCCACCATTTGCACTGACTTGGATGGAACTGGAGGAGATTATGCTAAGTAAAATAAGTCAAGCAGAGAAAGACAATTATCATACAGTTTCACTCATACATGAATCATAAGGAACAGCATGGAAAACAACAGGAAAGGGAGGGAAAACTAAATGGGAAGAAATCAGGGAGGTAGACAAATCCTGAGAGACTCTGGACCCTGGGAACCAAACTGAGGGTTACAGAAGGGAGGAGGGTGGGGGAATGGGATAACCAGATGATTGGTATTAAGGAGGGCACATGAGGTGATGAGCACTGGGTATTATATGCATCTAATGAATTGCTGAACAGGACATCAAAAACTAATGACATACTATATGCTGGCTAATTGAACATAATAATAAAAAAATAAAAAATTTAAAAATTTTTTAAAAAAAGAAAAATATTGGTAAGTGGTTTTCTATTTTCACCTTCCCTTTTCCCAAGCATTATAATACTGTGCATATTTATATGCA
Source organism: Mustela nigripes (assembly GCF_022355385.1). Classification (NCBI taxonomy): domain Eukaryota; kingdom Metazoa; phylum Chordata; class Mammalia; order Carnivora; family Mustelidae; genus Mustela; species Mustela nigripes. Next base: position 66,769,055 of record NC_081565.1, on the reverse strand, counting down.
AATTCTGAATCATTAGAAAACACTGCTGTGAACCATATGCACTAATATTAAAACTTTTTCTTAGGACAACTATGAATTTACATAAGGAAACTAATCCTGATAATAGAAATTGTAAAATTTTTAAGTATTATTTAAATAGCTGAACCTTACTGCAGTAGATAGAAATTACTCTGTTAATTTGGACTAGTAATTTTTTTACACTTCTTAAAGTACATATTACCTTCTCTTTTCAATTTTTTAATCAGTGAGTCATCTGTTAAGTTCTTTCTTGCCACAGAAATTTCATGGGAATATGTAGAAACTCTATGAAGAGAGATGAATTATTTTATAATAAAAAATGAGTGCAGGGGCACCTGGGTGGCAAAGACATTTAAGCCACTGACTCCTGGTTTTGACTGAGGTTGTGACCTCAAGGTCCTAAGATTGAGCCCTGCGTCAATCTCTAGGCTCTGCAATTCCCTTCTTCAATCAATAAGATTTTTTTTTTAAATCATATTTTTGGGGGTGCCTGGGTGGCTCAGTGGGTTAAAGCCTCTGCCTTCAGCTCAGGTCATGATCCCAGGGTCCTGGGATCGAGCCCTGCATTGGGCTCTCTGCTCAGCAGGGAGCCTGATTCCCCCTCTTTCTCTGCCTGCCTCTCTGCATACTTGTGACCTCTATCAAATAAATAAATAAATAAAAATTTTTGAAAAAATAAAAAATCATATTTTTGGTCACTAGGTATTCTTAACTTGAAAAAAAATGAAGTTCACCAGAAAGTTATAAATGTAAGCCCAAATATAATTACCTAAATATTTAATGTTTACACTCTTATCCTTTGAAAATTTATGTAAACTATGAAATAATGTTCCTATGTAATGCTTAAATTTTTTCAAATTCAAATTTACATAAATATAACACATTCTATACTATTGCCCTTAATTATCAGATCTCAATTTCTTATATTTGAAGAAATATTTAACTAAAATATAATGTGAAATTTTCTTGTGCTTATTAATGTGCCTTCTTTTGCTGAAGAACTAGAAATGAGGAAAAAAAGTCAACAGTCACACAATTCCAAGACCACTGAAAGCCAGCGGGAAACATACGGTCTTACCTTCTGGCGGTAAACTGTAGAGCTGGGCCACAGGCCCAGTCACAGGAATAACTGGCAGCTGGAAATGGAAAGAACTTTTAATCGTTGGGAGTGGCAGGCGATTTTTAGGAAAACACTTCCTCATTATCAGACTAGAGGTGTTGACAAGGGGATCAAGGGTCCTGACTGCCAAACATTCCTGTTTTTTAAGAAAAAGAAAAAAAAGATAAAAGATATTGTGCCCTTGGTGAATAACTGAATCAACTTTACTTCATAAAGTAATACATCAATAATTTTCAAGAGACAAATACCACAAAAACCTCTATTTTAATGTAATATGATTATAAAATACCTCTGATAATTCAGAAGTATCTCTTCATAAGTAAGAACTTCATATGGCAAATATGTTAATACTCTTCCTAAAATACTTTAAGCAGAAAACAGTACCATCTTTGGTCCCCGAAGTCACCAAAGTCTATGAGACCTGCTTTGTCCCTGGTTTCAGTTACCCATGGTCAACTGTGGCCCAGCACTGATGATCTTCCTTATGACCTCAGGTCAATACTAGCCCTAATGCTACAACACAACATACCTACAGCATTTCACCTCACTTCATCTCATCACAGACATTTTATCTTCTCACATAATCACTGTAAGGATGAGTACAGTACAATAAGATATTTTGGGAGAGAGGGACCACATTCACTTAACTTTAATGACAGAATACTGTTACAGTTGTTCTGTTTTACTGTTAGTTGTTAATCTGTTACTGAGCCTCATTAATAAATCAAACTTGGTCACAGATATGTGTGTTTAAGAAAACACACATTGAATATATGAGGCGAAGTACCATCCAAGGCTTCAGGCATCTAAGATCCAAGGGATCTTGGACCGTATTCCCCACAGATAAGGGGGGACTACTATGCTAAGTAGTATCTATGAGTGACCTACAAGACAGTTAGCAAGCCAAGGCACAAAATAAAAATTCTTTTTAATTTAAGGGAAGACGAAAAAAAACATTAACTAAAAAAGACAGTAAGAAAGGAATAAGAAATAAGGAATGTGCACTGGCTGAGCTTTTCTCAGAACTGTATCAGTTATCATATAGCACCTTTAATAAGCTAACTCTTCAACTTATAAAAAATAGTCTGAATACCATGATTTTAAGTGCAAAGAGTTTAATATGCTGTCCTGGTATCCAATCTTGACAAGGGCTAATAGACAGGGGATTTGAACTTGTAACATACAACACTATAATTTTTATTATTATTGACAACTGGCATTTAGATAGCATTTTCATATCCCATAAAATTTTCAATACAAACTTTCACATCTGACCTGTCAGAACAGATGAGAAACTAAGGCTCAGAAATGACTTAAGTGGCATAAACAAGGTCACCCAACTCTTCCTGATATATCAATTATCCATGACTGCCTACATTAGGAATAGTAAAAACAAGTGCATATGATTGATCTAGAAAAGAAAAAGATTAAGGTAAACATCAATTGTGTTTTCAGGTACCATGTAAAAAGAGACTGTTGTGTGTAAGACCAGGAGGGCACAACTAAGATGAGTGGCTGCAGTTTTAAAAAGACAGATTTCCTTCTAATAATTATAACCTTCTAAAAACAAAATGGTTGCATTGTAACATCCCCATTGTCCAGGGCTGACAGTCTCCTTGCTAAAGATACTGTTAAGAAGGTTTATTATTAAGATGGCCGGCAGAACTAAAATTCCTAACTTCAGGTTTCACTCTTGTACTTTCTCTGTGTAAAAATGCTCTATCCAAAAAGAAGACCCTGACAATGTTCCCAAACAAGAGAACTGCCTTACACTGCAGTTGTAAAGGACCCATAAATATCTTATGAGGGGAACATGTAAAACTGAGTACAGCCAACTGCACATCTTAGAAAACATGGCTATACAGATTCCCCTCCTGCCCACTGGATGGATTTATACATCCCCCTTTCACTTAAAATCTCATATTGCAGAGATATGCACGGAGCCCTTTCTCCAACTCAGTCTGAGGAGGTCACGTGTGAAAGGTTTATTATGCCTTTTGGTTTTCAGATTTTTTTCTTAAATATATTTATCAGACTTTTTTGAGTATTTATAAGAAATACTAAGTTTTCTTAAGAACCAAATAATATCATTAACACATAACCACAATAATAGGAAGAAAATTAAGAACTCACTTGTGAAGTGTTATACAGAATTTTCATGCCATTGGCATCTATAAATGCTTTCCTTCCCAACTTGATGTTTGTAACACTTTTTAAACTCTGTAAAATTCCTTTCCGAATGAGCATGTTTCTATGCCGGTTATCATGGCGGTGCCAATCTACATAAATTGTTAAAAGGACCTGGACATATCCTCTGTCTACAGCTCTTCTGGCGTTTGTTTCTTTAACAAAAGAAAATTGAGAAAGAACATTTTTTAAATGACAAGAGAAAATGGTAGAATAAATTAAATTTAAATTATCACAATACTGTAATGAGTTACCATTTTTTTCAAAAAAATATACATAGCAGACACATATTTAAATATTTTTTCCTCTGACAAAATAAATGAAAAGTCCCAGATGGCAAACTACATTACCATTGTTGTAACTTCTATTATAAACCTTGTTTCCACTGAAATTAACTCTATTGAACTGTAGCTTCCATTACAAACTGTATATATTTCCACTAAAATCAAATGCTTTGATTACCTCCACAATTATATAAATATCCATGCCATAATAACACTAAGTTAAAAATACTTATAAAACTTTTAGTAAATGAAATGTAAGAACCACTTTACTGTTTTCTGGTCATTAATTATCTAATGCAATAAAAACTAGATTAAAGAGGTTTCTTTTGTAAATGGTTGGTTTTACTGGGGTAGAATTAACAGAAATCCACAAATCTTATGTTTTATTAAAGTGTTAATATTTTAGATTATTAATCAAAAGGGGAGATTTCACTAAAGTGGACGTAGGGAAATCCTACCACAGCAACCTCCTGAGCCCGTACAACACTGGTGGGCCAATGATAGGAACACAAACTGATGGGGATTACCAATCCATCCAAGCTTGTTTAGTTACAAAGAAACTCCAACTCTCCTTAACCTAAATTTACCCTGGCTCATGGCATAAGCAACAAGATAACGTAAAGGGAAGGCTCTGCTACTTTTAGTTACCTGAAAGAATTACTACAGCTTCCAAATTGCTAATATGTACCTAAAACATAAAGATGTAGAGATTAACAAACTATTAATGCTCTTTCAGAAACCCTGTTCTGACTTCAGGGAGCTGGAAAAAATTCACAGGGTGGGAAGAGGGGCTTTCTTATATAAAAGCTTTAAAACCTCTTCTGACTTCAGGGAGCTGGAAAAAATTCACAGGGTGGGAAGAGGGGCTTTCTTATATAAAAGCTTTAAAATCTCTTCTGCGTCTACAAGAGCTAGATGGCCAAGGCTGTGGCTATTTACACAATCTGGTCAACAGTTCCGACTAACAGCAGTTTCCTGTATCTTAAAGGAATATACACTTCGTTTACACCACCTGGAGCATATAAGCCTTCAGTTTACTGGTTATGACTATGATTTTCTTAAAAGACACTATGAGCCTAAATGGTATTTATGTGAAATATTTAAATTCTTATTAAAGGTCAAATAAGAAACTTGCCCATAACTCAAACATAGGTGCTAAATGAAGAGATGTTGAACAGAGCTATCTGCAATCTGCAACTGAGCACAACTAAAAAGTTTAGTGAAGGGGTCTTTTTTCCTGTGCTCAGGACGCCTAACTCACTATCAGCCTATGTGTCTTCTTCCCTCTCCAGTTAAAAGACAACTCAGGTTCCCCTTTAGACTGCAGCATCTCATCTATACTCTAGCGTTGGCCCTAAGGCTGCCTGTCCCTCTGCACTGTGTACGTATACAGAGGTTCTTTGCTTTATACTTGCTCAGGGATATTTTGGTAGCATCATTTATCCTTTTGTTTTTCTCTTCTCATTTAACCTTTTAAAGTAAGTAATTGCCCCCTCCCAGAAAGCAGTTAAAAAAAAAAAAATCAATGAATGAGAATGTTCCAAAATGCCCCAGTGCACTTAAAAATATGCAAGTGTTACTAAACATTATCTTGCATTATTAAATTTTTATTCTATTTAGTGCCATGTGCCCTAAGAAAACATACCTGATATAAACTAGACGCATCCTACTGGTCGGTTACTTTTTTTACCTGACAAAGTGAAACAGGTATGTTTTTCCACCATCCTCCTTTGAAGGAGGAGGGAGTAAAAGGAAAACTATGATACCAGATTATCCAATTCCTATATATAGTTGAAATTTATGAGGGTTTTAGAGTTTTTACTAACTTAGTGATTTTGTCATCAGTGATTCTGAAAATTAGTAACTTCAGTTGTAATAGCTATTTTAATCTACTCTAAATCAAAAATATATGCCTATATTAATTTAAAAATTAATCTTTAAATGACAATTTGAACCGCAAAGTCAGGGCACAATAAAGCCAGGCTACAAACATCTTTTAAAATTAATCCAAGTACTATTCTCTGATCTTGGTCTGAAGTTTATCACATCATACATGAAAATAAAACTACATGGCTCATCTAATTGAGTCCCACACATTTCATTTCAAAGATAAAACTCTTAACTGAATTTTATATACTCTGGTATAGAATACTAATACCTAAGATGACTTTTTAAATTTAATGCATGTAATAAATCATTACTTTACCAAATACCAGATTTTCAATCAATTAATCATTTGCTACTATTCAAATGAACAATTCTGGTCATTCAAATTTAAGGGCAAGTTGGTCTCACCATTGATAGACAGTTTTTGGGAAAAATAACATTAAAAGCCATCATATCCTTGGGTCTATATATTACTGTGGTTAAGATGTTAATTTAATCAACCAATGAGAATGGAAGTGCTAACAAAAGTTAATATTTAAACCACAGATACTGAATACCCTGGAGAGAGAGAACATATAATACAGATAAATTGCTCTCCAAAGGAATCATATCAAAAGACACATTTACTCCAAAGCTTCAATTCTAAAGATAAAGAACACAGTTCCTTTAGTTTTTAAATGAACTTAGTAAATTATAAATTTACATTAAGTCATTTTTTAATGCTTGAAACTTGAACTTGATAGAAATAAAACTTCTAATAAGTGGTTTCTAAATAACAATCATGTGTGTTCAATATACAGTAGTCGTTCACAATATACTTCATAGTAAATATCCCCAATATCATGTTAGCTTCATTTTTTAAAAGATGACACTTACATAAGATTTACATGTTACTTGTCTCTATTAACAGGACTTTATATTTATATAACTGAACTTATAAAAAGGAAATCAATGTAGAATAAATTATATAAATGTACTATATTATAGCTCAATAAATGTAAAGGACATTAGCTATGATGTGTATCAATCAAGTATATGAAAAGACAGAAATAAACTTTGACATTAATTATAACAAGCTAGCTTTGTAACTACAGACTAAATCTACATTTCCAGTTTCTTTAACATAGTAGACAGAATACTCGGAAAATAGTATCTAGTATTTCTAGTATTTAAAAACTTACTTGATTTTAGCAATGCAGCAAGAGTGTCTAAAGCAACCCTGTCAATATGAGAAAACACAAACAACAACAAAACTAGTAAAATTAATCTACAATAGTAAATTTATACAGTCTTTTCAGATAATTATTATCTATTCCAAAAGTCATTCCTATTATAGTCAATTACATATGGTGTTTCTCTGATGCATCTCTCCCTTCAGGTTAAAATTGGGTATGAGGAAGACTGAAATTTTAACAGGCAAGTATCAAAAAAAATATTTTTAAGGAAAAATAAAAAACACTGTTTAAGTCTTTATATAGGAGATTAGATATATAGAATCAATTATTGTACTTGTATCTGACCCTGACAGAATTCACAAAATAGCAGTATTAAGAATCAGAGGCCCTGATTCATAAAATATTAAAACAAAAACAAGTTTTAACACAAAATTCATAACTACAAAATTCTACAGACACTCATAGCTATCTAACTTTAAAGAATTTTAGCTCTATCAAGCAATAATCCTAATATTCAAGGTTGTAGCAAATGTAAAATATTTTGGAACTAAGAGGTTTGGGGAGAAGTAGGAGCCCTTAACATTTTTCAACCATAAGGCACCAAAGAGAATAATGAACCCAATTAATATCTCAAAAACTCTTACTGCCCATTAGAAGACAAGGAATCACCCATAAACTTAAAAGTTCTTATATTTTCTCTGAACATAAATATACAATATGCACAGTGAAATCAACTGCCATTACTTAGCTTTAAAAATGTGCAAAACATCACTGTGGAAAATCTAAAATTCAAACATTTAAAAAAAATAAGTCACTGAGGAAATGGTACTTAATTTCAGTAACTTTAAAAATCTAAAAATGTAAGGCTACAGATTACAGTACCTTTAGGGAGATTTCAACAACTATAATTTGCATAAAAATACGCACTTTGTCAAATGTAAGCATGTCACTCATCATTAAGCATTTGTTGAATGCCTACTAGACACTAACAATGGCAGGTTCTTCGTTGGTATAAAATTAGAAAACTTATCTCTTCCAAAAACAATTTTACAAACTAGATAATGTGATAAAATATACACACCTATGAAAAAGCTGCTCAAGAAATTAAAACAAAAAACAATGAAGTAAAAGCCGCACACACTAGTGTGTTTGGAAACACAGCATGACAGAGTGTTTAACAGCAAAGAGCACAATTGACCAGAAGACTGAAGATGGATGCTAGTTCACAGTAAAACCTGCAACGACTGTCTAGAATTAGGCACAGAGTAAGTGCTCATTTATAATAAATACTCATTAATGCTACCCTCTAGAGCAAGTCATTAACAGCTATGCTTTGGTTTACTGACACAAATAAAGCAATTATACAAACCTTTATTTAAGATAGCATTCATAAAAAGAAAAATAAAAGTATATGCTTTAAAGAAACATTACAAATTCAAACCTGGAACTTTCCCAAAACAATGTGAAGTTCTTGTAATGGTGAGTTAAAAGTAAATGAAAACTATGAAATTACATACTGACTTTTCATGGTACTAAATTATCAGTAAGAAAGTTTCCATTACCTTACAATTATGCACTAAAATTTACCTAAGATTTACAACCATGAGCATAAGGATAGCTTTGAAATTGGTCAAAATTAAACACAGAACTAAAGGGATCTTCCAAGTGAAACAGCAATACAAAATAAGAAATAGAAGAGAAGATCGGATAAATGCCAGAAATAGTTACAGATACCTTACATATGGGTTTTCTAGTTTATTTTTTTATAAGGATTTTTATTTATTAGATAAAGAGACAGAGAACACAAGCAGGGGGGTGGCAGGCAGAGAAAGAAGCAGGTTCCCAGCTGAGCAGGGAGCTCAATGCAGGACTTGATTCCAGGATCCTGGGACCATGACCTAAGCTGAAGGCAGACGCTTAACCGACTGAGCCACCCAGGTGTCTCTGAATGAAATTTCTAATTTAATTCTTTTTTTCCCCCTAGCTTAATTCTTAAAACAATCCAGGTCCATAGAACGGGCACATTTTATGGATAAAGAAACAAAAGATTTCAAAATACAACATGCCTAGGGTCCCATAAAAATGAGATGCTATGGAAAAAGAATAATAAAAGTCTCCTGTTGTGAAGGAAACTTTCAAAATCAGAAATATCAGTCTCTGCCAAAGAGAGGTTGAAGTCCTAACCCCCAATACCTCAGAACGTGACCTTATTTGGAAAGAGGGTCACTGCAGATGTAATTAATTAAAATGAAGTCATACTGGAATACGTGGCCATTAATCCATTATGACTGGTGGTGAAAAGGAAACTATCTGAAGACAGACACACAAGGAGAGAACCTCATGCGAGCATAGAGGTGGAGGTTGAAATGCTGCAGCTCCAAGCCAACAAACACCAGAGATTGCCAGCAAACCACCAGCCAGAAAGAAGCAAGGAAGGATTCCCCCTAAAGGTTCCAGAGAGAGCACTGGCTCTGCTGACAGGTTAACTTGGATCTCTAGCCTCCAGAACTGTAAGACAACACATTTCTATAATTTTAAGCCACCGAATTTGTACAGGTACTTTGCTATGATTGCTCTAGGAAACAAATACAATCACTTGGATGCAATCAGTTGCAATGAATTTACAGGATTTTCCCACCTACAGTTAAGACTGTTTTCAAAATTTTAAATATCTTAGAGTGCTTTTAGAAATAGTCTTACTCCCTGGTTGATAGTAGTTTAAAATGTATTTGAACCAAATAAAGTGATTCTGACAGCTTCTAATCCTTAAACTACATGTTTTTGGGTTGATGGTTATTCTTTAACACTGGCAAAACTAGGATGTTAACCCAATTCTTTCTGACTCCAAAGCTCGTCATGCTTATTTTACAGCTGCACTAGATTAAAAGAAATTATGAAGGGGCACCTGGGTGGCTCAGTCGGTTGGGTGTCTGCCTTGGCTCAGGTTGTGATCCCAGAGTCCTGGGATCAAGCCCCAGCCCGGGCTCCCTGCTTGGCAAGGAACCTATTTCTCCCTCTCCCTCTGCCTAGTGTGCCTAGGCCTCACTCCCCCTGCTAGTGTGTTCTCTCTGTCAAACGAATAAATAAAATCTTAAAAAAAAAAAAAAGAAAAGAAATTATGAAATTTGGTACAAAGTCACTTGACATTTTTTTACCAAAATGTTATTTAAAATGTATTTTTAGGGACGCCTGAGTGGCCCAGTTGGTTAAGACACTGCCTTTGGCTCAGGTCATGATTCCAGGGTCTTAGGATTGAGTCCTGCATCAGGCTCCTTATTCGGCAGGGAGCCTGCTTCTCTCTCCACCTCTGCCACTCTGCCTGCTTGTGCACGCTCTTTCTCTCTCTGACAAATAAATAAAATCTTTTTAAAAAATAATAAAATAAAATAAATTTTTTAAAACTTCAGTACAAAAAAATTTCTGAAATTCTCTGACACTTATAAGCCAGGACAAATTTATAAAAAGGAACAGAAGAATTTTAGAATAACAAATTTATCAAAATACACAGTCCATATTATGTTAATACATAATACTATTTTATATTTTCTCATATATTTTTCATATATTTTTCCAATCTTCCTATGTCCCACACAGAATAATACAACCAACAACTGCTTAAAAAGCACCTTGTAGCTTATTCATTTGGGAGCAGAGAAGGAAGAAGAGCTTCAGCTCCAGGTACTTAGGAAAGCTGTATCTGCTTTAAATTGCGGGGGGCGGGGGGGGGTGTCAAGCCTTAAGGGGACATTCAAGAAGAACCCATTACTTCCTGGATTCCCTCCATCTGGATTAACAGTGTTTAAATCCAAAACCTAAATTGGAAAGGAAAGGACATCTTCAAGGGCAGCATCATCCTTCAAACATAAATAATATGTATAATAAATAATAACCCTAATCTTATTCCACTAAGCACAGGACATTGTTTTAGGGGAGGAAAAACAGCAAAAAGAGTGTTCCAGATGTCAAGATTTTTTAATTAAGGGAGAGACCCTAAGATTATTAAAAATGATAGAGAGCAAGATACAGATGTTTGATCAATGAATCTTTTATTCTTTTTAAGGTAAAAACAAAGAAAAAATTTTTCTTTTTTAAATATAAATACAGGAAGAAATGAAGGGATAATTCAGATAGCTCTATTCTTTTCTCAGGAGTTTAGACCCATTGATTTCTGCCTAATTTTGGATATATCCCCATACTGTATATTATAATGGCACTTGTGAAATGTTCTCTTTCTCCCAGGAACATTATACTAGATTTGGTAACTGGTTAGAATAGGCTAATATACACCTTAAGAATGAGATCGTAACCACTAGATAAAAAAACAAATTAAGAAGTACATTACAGGTCAAGGAGAGAAATGGAATATAAATTTTAAAATACTGAACTATACATTTAGTCCTAACTAGAATTAGTTCACATCCACATTACTAGATTACTTACTTAAACTGATCACATTGCATTCATAGGCATTGTGTTAATTAGAAGAATCATCTCATTAAAACCTAACATAAATCTTCTGCTATAGGGGCTAATAATATTATTTATAGACATGAAACCAGGGCATAAGTTAGGTAGCGTACCAGGTATCAATGAAATCCAGGTCTCCCTACCTCCAGAGCCCACTCACTATACTACACCAATTCTGTAAGTTGGTTTTACTTAATTGTGATATAATCACTTTTTGGCTTTTTACATTTCATCAGATGTTCCAGAATTATGATCTTTACATAAGTAAAAAGTTAAGACATCCCACCAAGTAAAATTTCATGAATAAACATATGTGCAAATAAGCTCCCATTTTCAAGAAGGATATAAGCTAAAATATTTGACTTTTTTTCTTCACCCTGATCTTTATTTCAAAAGAGTGAAAAGACTGGAAATGTTCTAAACTTATTTGTAAAATTTAACCAAAGAGTGATGTGAGTTCTTCCACACAAGAGTCACAACTAAAAGAGGTAGAAAGAATGAGAAAATTAGAAAAGTCACTATTTTGCAACCCCTAAAGAAATATGGATCTAGACAATGTCATGAAATACTGCTAACTTATTAGTTGAGAAATGGAGGGATCATCTCAAGCCAGTGATCTTAAGAGGTGCAAAACAGAGTACTAGTACCACATATGAAATATTTTTGACCAGGGAAAAAAAAAGAACCCAAATCTAATCAAGCCTCCCGATCTATTGGCCTACAGGAAACTGGAGGGACATACATACATGGTAAAGGGCCCCAGGATACAGTCATCTTAATCAAAAATGGTGGGACAATCTATAAGACATCACCCAAGTCCTTCAGCAAATAAATAAAACAGAATCCAAAAATAGAGGAACTGTTATTGATTTTTAAAGATTTTTTAAGATTTCAATATATAGCAATCAAATAAAATGTACAGATCTCATTTAGATCCTGACTGGAACAAGCCAACTGTAAAGAAGACATTTCTTAAACAGCCAGAAAATATTAAGGAATGATATTAAGGGATTATTAATATTGCTGGACAAAGAAACAATAGTCCAGAGACAGTAAAAGAAAAAAGTTGTGTCTGATAGTGACCATACCAAAGAATTCACAGAACAAATGTAATGGCTTTGAAATACCCCACCAAAAAAAAAAAAAAAAAAAAAAAAAAAAAAAAGGAAGGACAGGGAAGGGAAAATGGAGATCAAAATGGCACAAGGTTGGTTACTGCTGAAACTGGGTGGCGGGTACATCAGTTCTCTTCTAGTTTTGCATAGGTCTGTAATTATTCTATTTTTGTGTAGGTTTGGAAATTTCCTAAATGTGATAAGGAATAATGTGTGCACCTTGCTTGGATTCTGATTCAAACAAACTCATTATAAAAGGGCACTTTGAGACAATGGGAGAAAATTAATAATTTGGTTGAGTATGATTTTAGTATTATAGTTATTTTTTAAGTTGCTATTTAGTAGAGTGATATACTAAAGTATTCAGGGAAAAAATGATAAAATATCTTGGATTTTTTTTTATAGAAATTCATATAGGAGAATGACATCTGGGATTTGCTTTAAAATACTTCAGGAAAAATAAAAGCATAAAGGGGAAATAAATGAAACAAAAGTGACAATATTAATAACTACTAATTTCAAGTAAGTGATTAATAAACCTAATTCAAAATAATTTCAGCCTAATATAATATAAACTCCAGGTATCTTTGAGTAATTCCACAATAAAATATTTTCTTAAAATGATTTCTAGGGGCACCTGGGTGGCTCAGCAGGTTAAAGCCTCTGCCTTCGGCTCAGGTCGTGATCCCAGGGTCTTGGGATCAAGCCCCACATCGGGATCTCTGCTCGGCAGGGAGCCTGCTTCCCCTCACCCCACTCTTTCTCTGCCTGCCTCTCTGACTGCTTGTGATCTCTGCCTGTCAAATAAATAAATAAAATCTTTAAAAAAAAAAAAAACGACTTCTAATATGGTTTAAAAAAAAATACTAAATATAACCAAATAACTGGAAATTGCTCTATTTTCTGAGGCTGAAAGATCTACCAAGAAATAAATATGTATACCTTATAATATATATACATAATTTAAAATAAGAAAAAAGAAAAAGAATGATATTATTTTGACAAAAAAGAAATGTATAAATTTAAAATACATTCAGATAATTGTGAGAATAAAGGATGCCATCATTAAAAGACTGCAAACCTGGGTAGGGAATATAGTAGGCATTCAATAAATGTTTCTGAATGAATGCTACTCTGTCAATGATCATTTTCCTCTTAGATTATCTAGTAATGTTGACATCTAAATTTCCAAAACACTATAGTCAACGAATTTAAAGGTTTCTAATTTTGATACACCTCCGTTGAAGAAAACCTTTACCGTAACAAAAATCAGTATTTAAGAACTAAGAAAGGACCCTAGATATAATACAATTCAACCTGTTGGTTGCACAGATAAGATGATGAGGCCCAGAAAAAAATACACCTCTATTTATACCCAAAGTATTTACTCACTTCATGAGACCCGAATTCTTCTTACTAAATGGTCCAATGATTTTAAACAGCAGCTCCACAACTCCATTTTTCCCTAAGGATACTGAATTCACAGCTAGGAGGCAGAGGAAAGGATGCAAAATGATTTTAAAACCTCAACAAGTAGAAATGTGTATTCTTGGTGCTATAGAGCTGAAAACATACACAAATTCTTTAGCAGACCCAAGTCACTCATAAAGACTACCTTAGCCAGTCACTTGAAGGGAAGACTATTGTTTTTTGTTTTGGCTTTATTTACTACCTTGCAGTTATGTAAAACAACAAAATGTTACTATTTTAAAGTAAGAGTTTTAAGATGCTCTATTTATTTCTTCAATAATTTAAATACCAGGTCATGGAGATTCAAAGACAAAAACTAACAGTGTGGGCCCTCAGAGAATACAGTCTAGAGGAGAGTGACAAAAATAAACAAATAATTAATAAGTTACTTTCGAAACAGATTAAGTGCTGCAGGCTATTTAGTTACACCAGTATGGAGCCCCAAGTCCATAATGAAACGGAAGGCATCTCTGGAGAAACTGATGCCTGGGCTCACTCTGTACCAATGAAGAGGAGCTAGCTAGGACAGAGGCTGCTGTAAGGACATGTCTCTGGAGACAGGGATAACACAGCAAATAGAACAGAGTCAGTGAACACCATGGGTATAAAGTTACACATTAAAACTTACAGTACCAGATAAAAGCTGGTGGATGATGAGGTGGGAAAAGAAGGTAAACAAATTACAGAGCCTAGAAGTTGTTCGTTCCTGCAACTACATGGAATTGCCCAAAAGGACCCGACCAATCAGACATGCATTTTAATACACAGGTCAGATGTCACAGCACTTTGGGGAAGACAGATTTGAGAGACACGGTCGCAGGCTGTGGTCCAGCTGAAGGGTGACGAGGACCCTGGCTAAAGCAGCTATAATAGGGAAAAAGAAAACTCTAACAACTGTAGAGTTTCACACAGAATATGCAAACAATTACCTAACCAGAAAAATGTGCCTAACATTTTCACTCTGAACAAATATATTTTAAAAGTCATAGATAAAACATTTACTAGTCTTCAAATGGTAAATTCAGTAAGATGCCGCCAAATATGTCAGCTAAAGTCTTATATGATTTTAAATTCCTCAGTATCTATTTTTCTATTATCCTTTCTAATTTTATCTCTCTGCGGTCTTCCTTTTCCGTAATTGGGGTATTCAATGGTTTATCTGTTTTAGTTTTTAATTTTATCTGAGTATAGTTGACACACAAATGTTACATTAGTTTCAGGTATGCAACTTAGTGATTTGGTAAGTTTATACATTATGCCATATTCACCACAAACATAGCTACCATCTGTCCCATTATATTACTAATACAGTATTATTTTATTTTTAATCCAATCATTTTACTTCTTAAATCAACTGGGGTTTTTTCCCTAATGTATTCCTTTTTCCTCTACATTCCTCTGTTTTCCTTGTGTTTA
Organism: Mustela nigripes; assembly: GCF_022355385.1. NCBI lineage: Eukaryota > Metazoa > Chordata > Mammalia > Carnivora > Mustelidae > Mustela > Mustela nigripes. The sequence goes on along the minus strand of NC_081565.1, from coordinate 66,753,916 downwards.
TTGCTCCCTTCCTAACTTCTTTGGTTAGATACCCAATTCATTCACTTCCTTCTTTTTAATTACGTAAGTGTTAATTATTTAAGTGGTCAAAGCTATTTTCCTATGAGCTCACCTTTAGCCATACTGTCAAAGTATAAATATAAATAAATAATCATAGACATACATAAAATTTTGTATACACACACACACACACACACACACACATATGTATACACCCCCAACTCTACTGCTTTGAATGCCATTATTCTGCAATATCATGTACTCTCCACAATTTCAATTTCAGGTGTTTTGTTAACCACCCTAATCCTGTAATCAGGGAATAGGAAGAAAATCCATACCTTCTAGGTTTGGGACCTAATATTAGAGACAGTGTATATCTGCGCTGGGAAACTCTCTGTGATCTCTCTTCTCTCCAGCTTCCTCGGAGGATGCTATACTATTCATTTTTCTGTTCTTCTACTTCCCTATAAATAATTAGCTCCAGGTAACTAATCTTCCATACACCTTCCTTCTCAGCTTTCCTCTCATCTGCGAAAATCCAAACAGGCTCAGCAGTTTTTCCAGCTGCCAATACCCTCCAATTCTTCCACATCTTTCCACAGACTGCCTACTCATTCCCTTCACTACAAGCTTTTACAAACCGCAGGAAATGAGAATTCTCAAGATTTTATCAACTCACCTTCCTACTCCACATCACTTTCGTGGTGGTGGGATTAGGAGTTACAAAGGGTCATATTACGTATTATCTTTTCTTGTCTACAATTTTTAGAGATTTAAGGAGTTCAGGTACTTTTACATTTTCATTTTGCGTAAGCTGACAACACTGAGCTAACTGAAAGATGCTCTAAAATACTTACAGTTGGCAGAATATACTCGTAAAAGCTGAAGACAAGGCAAAACCAAGCGATGATTCTGCAAATTCTGTTTGACCAAATTCAGGGTTATAGTAAGAGCTCCATTAATTCTAGCTTTCACTCCAAATTTTTTGTCTGTTTAAAAAAAATGAACACACACAATTTATTCATGTATAGTTTTTGAATGAAATGAAATGTCATAAACTGTATACACACTTTTTAGAATAAGCATTTTAACCAAACACTTCAAAATTTATCTCATATGTATGCCACAAAAGCACTGGGAGAACTCCTAAATGATCACTATTCTAAGAGCTTAGAGAATCATTTTAATCTGTGTAGCTAGACAACTATAAACTGAACTTGGGTTCTACTCCAAGGATGCCTTTCTCTGTTAACCTAACCTAAATCAGCTTTCTCCTTATTTCAAATCCCATGTTTTCTTAATTTCTGTTTTTTAACACTTTGCATGTCTTACTATTATGATAATCAGTCCTACAATTTTTATATCTTTTGGTCTGACTAGATCATAAGCTTTTTAAGCACTGAGAGTGTGCAACACCAATATGAGTACTAATGAAAAGCAAACACATTTTACCTACATGTTCCTCAAAGCATTCCCATCCATACTTCCTCCTTCCAGCTTCAACCATATCCATGAAATATGTATCCTTTGCACACATACAAATACAAACTACACACACACTGAGACACACTTGTGATTCTGATATCTTTCTCCCTTTTTCCAACCTATGCAACAGAATTCCTCATGAATTTAGGATCAATTTTTTCAGGTCACCAGTTGGCTGTAAAAGCAGTCCATGACTAAGACCAAGAAAAAGCAGTACTATTTTAGATTTTCAAAATTTACCAAGTTTCAAGGCAAACAGAATCAATGTCACAAATGGTTCTATGATAAACACACAAGTGGAAGCCTTACCTTTAGGTCCAATCTTTGCGAGAATAGAATGAATCTGCACCATCAACTCCTCATTTGGGGGAGATTCCTTGCTCGCATTCACGAGTAACTGCAACAATATTTGTGAACCACCTTTGGTGACCAAGAAACTTGCTCTTCGGCCTCCACCTAAAAAAAAAAAAAAAAAAAATTGTTTTTAATTGCTTAAACAGCAAATCTTCCCATAGCATACTAGACATCACAACTTGTTAGCATTCAAGAAATATTTCAAATGATGACTTCTGAAATCAAACACCTCAAAATCAAATTTGCTTTTATCTCATTTAGTATTTTAGTTAGAACATAGCAATGAGGGTAAATACAAGTGATGTCAAAATTCTACATTCAAGGCACTGAAAATGGGGTTTGATGGTTTGAGGAATACTGGAAGACCCCTCAAATCACAAACAAAGCAAAAATAAGAGTATGACATTTCGGTTTCCAAATTCTGATACTCAGAATAGCCTCTATAGGAGTATCAGAAAATTCCAAATAAAGTACACGATATATTGTTGATCACTGCTTACAAACAGAAATTAGACCAAAGGAAACAAAAACTTACCAGCTGACACCAGCTCAACAAGAATGCTTAAGATATTAAGTGTAGTTTGAAGATCTTTCGTGTTCTGAAATAAATAGTTTATTTGCTGTATTAAACCATTGTAAATCTATGATTCCCAAACCTTTTCTGATCCTGTTGTGAACTACCTATATTTTTACAAATGACCCTTCCAACTTTCCTAAGCACAAAGGTATTTGGGCTTGCACTATTCTCGCTTAACACTTCAGTAGCTTCTTCTTGCCCCTGAGAATGTCTACAAGTCATCTGAGCTATTGTTTTCTTAGTATCAACATTATTACAAGAGGAATTAATTTGTCATTTGAACTCACCATCTTCTACCAAATAGATAACCCAAATGAATTAATCAAAATGTAAAAGGCACAACAATGTGTATATGGTGACTACTCAAGTCACCTAGCTCCCCTCTCAGAAGGCAATGCCATTATCAGTTGCTTGCATATTCAGCCAAAGATAATGTGCACACAGAAAAGAAATCCATGTAAATTATGTGTATATACAGATTCATTTCTCTAAATGGTATTGCCCTATTGGTACTATTTAATACATCGATATTTTTATATATCAATAAATCATTTCTTCACCCTTTCTAAAGGAAAACCATATGGCTATGCCATTATTTATGAAACCAGTAACCTACCAGTGGATTATTTGATTTTTTTAATCATTTGCTACTAAAAAACTGCAACAAGAAATTAACATGTTTATACAGAATCAAATACATCTCCGTATGGGATAAATTCTTAGAACTTCTGAGTCAAAGAATATGGGCATTTACTTCAATGAATATTTACTAAATTGTCCTTCATGGAGTAATTTACACTCCCACCAACAACGCAGAAGAGCAACTATGTCCAAAGGTGTGGATAACCAATCTAAAAGAGAAAATGTTTAAACACTGTACTTTGGTTACATCTCTTTTATTAAAAGCGATGCCTGGATAAGAAAACCAGAGAAAGCAGAATTATGACCTATTTAAGGAACTACTTCTCCTCCAAAGTAAAGGAATTTTAAATGTTTATACAGAGGAATTTGAGAAGTGCTGTGTATCGGTAAACTGGCATGGGACCCTTATTCTTTGCCCTTCCAAAAGGGAGTGAATGTTGTCTCTGCTTCACCATTTGACCTTATAGACTAACAGAACCAAAAAGCCACATCCATACCAGTTAGAGGATTACATATTAACCAGAAACCCCTGTCTCAGCATTGCGGGTATTACATGCACCACCAACTCACTAGAGAGGAATTTGGAGGAATGAAAGGGACAGACATGTGTTAAAGAGAAGAGAGGACTGGGGCAAAATATTGCATGTGTTTGGCAAACAGATCTCATCTTCTTCCTGGGTACACAGCCAAATGACATTTTCTAGCCCTTCAGTAATTAGATTTGGGCCATGTGACTGAGCTCAGATTTGACCCTAAATGGAAGTTGCATTGTTATCTCTAGGCCTTACCCAGACAAGTTTCCCATATATAATTCACCACCTCCCACTCCTGCTGATCTCAATAAATTGTGATAGAGTAAACAGACAAACCAAGGAATGGTGTTCAAGCTCAAGTGCCATTTGCATTTCTTTTCCTGGGAACTGTCCATAATGTCTACACATTTAAATCAAAGTCTATTGATTTAATTTTTCTTTACTGATTTATAGAAGTTCTTTATATGTCAAAAAATTAAACAATTTGAAACATTTTTCCTCAGTTTGCCAAGTGTCTATGGTGTTTTTTTCCTCATGTACTTTTGTTAATATAGTTGAATTTAACAATCTTTTCCTTTAGAGCTCCTGGGTTGTTTGTATTAGAAAAGCCTTCCCTGTTTTAAGATTATTTAAAAATTTTTCCCATTACTTCTTCTAGTATTATATTTTCCATGCTTAAATCTTTGCTACTGATATGGAATTTACTTTGGTATAGGAAGTAACGATCCACTATTATTTTCTAAGTGGCTACCATCTGTCCCAGCTCCCCCTAGTAAATAATCCCTCTACTCCTCACTGATCTGAAAGGCTACCTTTCTTAAGTGGTTTTAAATTGCCCTATGCCAAGATGCCCTTCAACAGACGAATGGATAAAGATGTGGTCCATATATAGAATGGAGTATAATTCAGCCATCAGAAAGGATGAATACAGAACTCTTGCATCAACATAGATGGGAGTGGAGGAGATTATGCTGAGTGAAGTAAATCAAGCAGAGAAAGTCAATTATCGTATGGTTTCACTTACTTGTGGAGTATAAGGAATAACATGGAGGACATCCGGAAAAGAAAAGGAAAAGTGAAGGGAGGGAAATCCGAGGGAAATCCAAGGGAAAGAGGAACCATGAGAGACTGTGGACTCTGAGAAACAGACTGAGGGTTTTAGAGGGGAGGGGATGGGAGGGGGATGGGTGAGCCTGGTGGTGGGTATTAAGGAGGGCATGTATTACATGGAGCACTGGCTGTTATTTGTAAACAATGAATCTTGGAACACTACATCAAAAAATAATGATGTACTATACAGTGACTAACATAACAAAATATAAATAAATAAATAAATAAATAAATAAACAGTCCTGTGATCTTAGTTTATTTTTGGACTTTCCATTCTGCTACACTTATGTCTATGACTCACATACAGTTTCTAACCCATTTGAATTACTAAAGTTTTACAATGTTCTCTGATATTTGGTGCAGCTAGTCCTTTCTCTCTTCTTTTTCAGAAATGTCCTTTCTACTCTTATTATTTCCCCAGTGGACTTAGATTTTAGTATTTTTACTGAGATTATGTTAAACTGACAGATTAATTTAGGGGAAAATGACATCTTGTACCATTTTTAATAGGAAGTAATTCCTATCAAAAAATATGAATTCAACTCTGTCTTTTTTTTCCCAGTTCTACTGAGATAGAATTTGACATATAATACTATGTACTTTTAAGGTATACAACATACTCCCTGTTTTTAACATAGCACTGAATAAAATTTAAAATTCTGATTCTAAATATATCCTTCTGATCCACCCCAAAATTTCACACTGGGATAGAAATTTAATTGTTACAAACATAATACAGTTATTCAACCAATATATGTAGTAAACTAAATCACAAATATTTATCACCTAAAATAATACAATAAATGAGAATTTCCAATATCAATCATTTATCTTAGACTAAAGCTTTATTTCCAGTTAATGCTTTACTTTTTTATTACCAAGTGGCATATTAAAATTAAAAGTATGGTTAACATTATAATCATAGGGAAATACACTTAGAGGTTTACCTAATATATATTAGAATGCTTCTGCCACTGCTTCAAGTGATAATTTAAAACATAAAATTTCCATTCATTTGCTTTACCTCTAGGATAAAAATTTTGTACTTTGTATATACATTTTTTCCTTCTGCTTGTTGGTATTAATAGTTACATAATTAAAGCCTGTCCATGATTTACCTCTAGGGTTGACAGCAGAACTTCCATTCCTGTAGAACCTTTGGCTGTCATTTCTCTCCTTGTCTTTTCTGAAAGGTATAAAAAAGTTTTCTTCTAAAACAAGAAAAAATTACATATGCCTTTATCCTATAGCTAATGTAGAATCAACATGACTCAATTGGTTTAGTAAACATTATAAATTGGTTCTTAGATGTTTCTCCCTCTGATGCTGCTAATTCTACCAGGTGGGAACTTCCAGATCTCAGTTTATAAGCCCTTTCTTGCATTTAATAACATCTCCTGTCATGAATTAGATGAATCCCTGTCAATCCATCTACAATCTTAAAATCAACAACAGAGTATGAGTACCAGAACTAGAGGTGAGGTAGAAGGTGATAATGGCAGGTCTCTTTATTATCTTTACAACTAGAGCTAGAAAACATCAAAATTGGTAAAAGCAAAAATTTAGTACCATTTTCAAATGTTTTTACTGAATTAATACTATTTTAAAATTCTGAATTACACAAAAATAAACAAAACTAAGGAATAAACAAAACTTGCTGCTTCTGAAAGAATCTGGAGACCAGATCACGCAAATAATCCCTTTTATGGGTGGGGGGGGAACCAGTATAAATTTTTATCCTATTTAAATGTTTCTAGAATTTCTCCACTATTATTTCCCTTCGATTAACAAGATAAGAAAGGTAGATCATAGGCCAACATTTAGGTAGATCACATACAAATTATATGTACTTGACTTTTATTACCTCATTTATGACTCACTTTAACACCTCAGGAGAAAAATCACCCTTTTTATAGACCAGGAGTTTGTGTTCAGAAAGGAGAAGAAACCTGCACAAAGTCACTGAGCAAGTAAGAGAAAGAAACCAGGTGACCCAGGTATTTCTGAACGCAAAGCTTCACTGATTTCATGTATTTCTAAAAGACCCACAGGACTCATTCTTTTCGGCAGGATTGTTGCACAAGAGACTTATTAACCCTCTCCAACTGTTTCACACCTGGATATTAGTGCCAGAAATAGGATGACAATGCCATTTCTTTCACATTTTCAGATTTTAAAAACAGAACACAAATAACCTATTCTCTATACAGCACAATTACACAGTAAAGTTCAAGTGACAGTACCAAATCTGTTTTACATAGAGATAATCAAGCAGTCTAAGATTAAAATGAGCCCTGAAGCCCTGATTGGGGGGGCGGGGGGGTAAAGTCAGGCTAGGCCTTTAGAACATCACACTTTGGCCCAGAGCAAATCCTTTTCAATTTCCATTACAAATGAACAAAAATCCATAGGGGTATAGTTTTGACACATACAAATTACACATTTAAAATTTCACAAGAACATGAAGTATATAAGGTATAGAAAAGGAGTCACAAAATCTCAGAAAAAACTCATTAGTCTGATATTCACCTGAAAATCAGGTTATTCTAAATTAGAAGTTATTAAAGAAAGGGACAAATGTGCTACAGAGAAGTAACAGGATCATATTATTTATGACAACTATCAGTAACTACCTACAAAATAAAAACAGGAATTAGAAATATTTTTCTTTAGGGGCGCCTGGGTGGCTCAGTGGGTTAAAGCCTCTGCCTTTGGCTTGGGTCGTCACCCCTGGGTCCTGAGATTGAGCCCCGCATCGGGCTCTCTGCTCAGCAAGGAGCCTGCTTCCCTTCCTCTCTCCCTACCTGTGATCTCTGTCTGTCAAATAAATAAATAAAATCTTTTAAAACAACAACAAAAAAAAGAAAGAAAGAAATATTTTTCTTTAAAACAACAATCTCATGCCATCATGCATCATTCTGGATCCAGATAATGAACTGACAAACACCTTATTATCTTTCTAAACATAAACTTGCAGAAGAGATCTAAAGATCTAAAACAAAGGGAAAACTCATTAATATTTGTAAAACCCAATTCCTTTTTTTTTTTTTTTTTAAAGATTTTATTTATTTGACCGACAGAGATCACAAGTAGGCAGAGAGGCAGGCAGTGGGGTGGGGGGAGGAGGTTCCCTGCTGAGCAGAGAGCCCGATGCAGAGCTTGATCCCAGAACCCTGGGATCATGACCTGAGCCGAAGGCAGAGGCTTTAACCCACTGAGCCACCCAGGCATCCCCCCAATTCCTTTTTTAAAAGTGATTCCTCACCTGATTCTTCATCATTTCCCTGGCCCAGCTACCTCCATCAGTAAGTATTAAGTTGTAAAATAAATACTGTTTACAAGACCAGTGCTCTAATCCCTGTGCTATGGAGCCAACTGCTAAATACTGTTTAAATATCTACAATGCACCCATGATTTAACATTTTAAAGATTTTTTTTTTAAATTTGACAGAAATCACAAACAAGCAGAGAGGCAGCAAGAGCGGGGGGGTGGGGGGTAGGGGGGGAAGCAGGCTCTGCCAAGCAGAAAGCCGGATGTGGAGCTTGATCCTAGGACCCTGAGATCATGACCTGAGCCAAAGGCAAAGGCCCAACCCACTGAGCCACCCAGGCGCCCCTGATTTAACATTCTAAATAAGACAACTGATTTAATGTTAAAGCCAAATGATTTTTTCAATATTAATCACACAGAGTAGTCAGAAGACTGAGATCTCCTCTACTAACAAACCATTGTTTTTTCACCTTCATGGGACAAACCAAAAACTCCCCTTACTGTAACATCCACAATCATGGAGTTTACTCCCCGCACTAAATGAAAACTAGGCACTACAGTTTTCTACTCTACTCTAGACTCTGTCATCATCTAAGAAGACTTCAATCTATGTGGATGATTCCTTCAACACCTAACTACATAGTTTTTTGACCATGTAACAACAACAACAAAAAAAAACCCTTCCCACTTTGTTCCAATTTATCAACTCTCTCAATTCTCAAATCTCAAATTGCCCTACCTCTGAAATCTTAGCCTCCAATCTCCCACTGACAGACCACAGCCTCCTAACACTCCCATTTCTCTTTGCTTTCAGAAAATAAGGGAAGCCTCACTGTAGCTTTCACTGAAACTTCTAACTCATCAGTGGTAGTGCTGTTCTCCTGTAAAATCAGTTCTAGACATGCCCACTTGGATACCAAGGCTCTCCCCTTAAACTTATCAGCATGAACCCTTATAATGAAGTAAATGCTAAAATGTGCACTTTCTATTCCTACATCACAGTAAAAATAAGGCCACAAGAATTTCTTCTCCAAGTTTAAGATTCTTAGTACCAAAAAAATTCACTATTTCCATCCTCATTTGGAAACACAAAACTACTGTTCTTACTCACCTCAACTCTCAGCCATGTCCATCTGCCCTGCCATAGCCCACAGCTATTCCAAAGTGTGCCAGTTCTCAACCATACCTCTCAATCTCTGGACCCGTTTCTAACTCTCAGCATCTACATTTCCTCAGTGAACTGAGACAAAGTGATAAGTCAACCAGAGATGAAATTCTATAAACAATGACCAAGCTCCACACACTCGTGTATCCAATCCTTGACGATTCTGCATTCCTTTTTCCAGCCTTCGGGTGGAAAATGAGGATGTATCGTTTCTACTGTGTTCTAAATCCCATCCTTCCTCCCTACTTACAAACCTACAGCTTCAACCTCTACCCACATATTGTTTTGTTTTCCCACATAGGTAACAAATCTTATTTTAACTTGTCTCCTCCTCTATTTCCTTCTTCTTTCTCAGTAGAACTCCCCCATGACAGAAAGTCTATACTCCCTGTCATTATTTCATTTGCCATTCACATTACAGCATAATGCAATCTTCCTTCTAATTCCACCACTTGAAAGTGATCTTACTGTGGCCAATAATTTATTAATTGTCAAATCAAAAAGATCTTTATTTTAACTAACCTCTCCATGTTCCTAACATCCCAGACAATGTTTCCTCCCTTGGCTTTTCTAAAACAGTCCTTCCCAGTTCTTATACCACTACATGCTAATAATAACCTAAATGTTATAACAGGCAAGAATTTTAAAACAGCTACTATAATTACATTCAATCACATTAAGGAAAACAAGCTCACTATGAATCAAAAGAGAAGAGATCACAAAACAGAGAAACAAAAAGTATAAAAAACACACACACACATTTTAGAAAAGGAAAATATAGTATGTAAATAATTATCAGACAGACATAATGGCAGAATGCAGAGGAAAAAGGCAGTAGCTTCAATAAAGAAAAAGGGAAATTATCTAATCTGAACAACACAGAGAATTAAGATTGAAAAATAGGAACCTCAGGGAGCCTGGGTGGCTCAGCCATTAAGCATCTGCTTTCAGCTCAGGTCATGATCCCAGGATCAACCCCCGTGTTGGGCTCCCTGCTTCTCCATCTCCCTCTGCCTCTGCCCCCCTCTGCCCACCCCAGCCCACTTGTGTTTGCTCTCTCTCGTTTTCTCTCTCTCTCTTAAATAAAATCTTTAAAAAAAAAAAAAAAGGAAGAAAAATAGGAGACTCAAGGACCTTTGAAGCAATCTCCAAAAGTCTAACATATGTATAATTATATACCAAAAGAAGAATGAAGAATAAAAAAATTTTGAGGGGCGCCTGGGTGGCTCAGTGGGTTAAGCCGCTGCCTTCGGCTCAGGTCATGATCTCACGGTCCTGGGATCAAGTCCCGCATCGGGCTCTCTGCTCAGCAGGGAGCCTGCTTCCTCCTCTCTCTCTCTGCCTGCCTCTCTGCCTACTTGTAATCTCTCTGTCAAATAAATAAATAAAATCTTTAAAAAAAAAAATTTTGATCAGGAAAAATTTCCTAAAATTGATAAAAGACAAATTTACAGATTCAAGACACTCAGCAAATTCCAAGCATTACAAAGAAAACTACACACACATTCTGAAAACCAAACTAATGGAAAATCATGACCTCAACCAGAGAAAAATGACACATAATTTTCAGAAAACAAAGATCCAAATAATAGACATCTCCTTTGAAATTATGGAGGCCCCAAATAGTAGAAGCACTGTTTTACATGTAATTTATAGTGCTGGAGGACAAAAACCATCAACCCAGAGTTCTACACCCAGTAAAAATATCCTTCAAGAATTAGGTGAAATAAATCCTTTGTCAGATTAAAAAAAAAAAAAAAAAATCTCCCACAGCAAACTTCCACTAGAAATACCAAAGGAAAGTCTAGAACTAAAGGGAAATTATGCCAGATCAACCTCATGTCCTTGGCAAAGAAAAAAGAGCTTCAGAAATGGTAAACATGTGAGTAAATATAAAAGCAATTTTTCTTCTTCTTTATGTCTTTACAATACACATGGCTGTCTAAAGCAAAAATTGTCTTTAGGGTTAACAGTGTATATAGATGTAATACATATCAAAACTATAGCTAGAGAATAGTAAACACAAATGGGTATGCAAGGTTCCAAGGTTTCTGAATTTCATATGAGGTTACAATATTAATTATAAGCAAAGTACAAAAAGTTAATGATTATTTATTGTGATCTCCAGAGGAATGACTTTTAAAAAATGCAAACAGGTATAACTTTAAAAAGTCAATAGGTAATTAAAGTGGAATTCCAAAAATTGTTCAAATAATAGAAAAGAGGGCAGGGCAATGAGAAACAAGAAATAAAAACAGAAAAGACAAACAGAAAACAACTGTAGATCTAAGTACAGTCACATTATATTAAAAGTTATCAAACTAAATGCTCAAATTAGAAGGCAAAGGATGTCAAAATGCTATCTACAAAAGACGCACTTTAGATTCAAAAATACAAACAGGCTAGAAGGAAACAAATGGGAAAAGCTAAACATCAAAGCAAAGAAAATCACCACAGATAAAGAGGAACATTCTATAATGATAACAGGGTAAATTCATCAAGACAACATAAAAATCATAAAAATGAACTTGATCATTTTCACAGGACTCTACTGTAGCAAAATACAAAATGTAGGCAGTTCCCAGAATACAAATCTCACCTGTCTCCCTCTACATCTCCTCCTGAGACAACTTCGCTGCATTTCCATTACTTTAACAACCAAGTTTTGGGTCTAAAACCTGTTCTTCATTCAGACCTCTGTACTGAATTTTCCACTTTTCTCCTAACTTTTTTTTACAAGGCTTAAAATTGTGGAAGCAATAATGATAATAGAGTATCACTGGGGTCTATCATCTATAAATATAATATACATGACAATACAGCACAAAGTAGTGAGAAAGAAATGGAGCTATACTGAAAGAAAGTTCCAATATTGTACCAGAAAGAAGATGGTACTAATCTGAAATTCAATATATATTGTAATCACTACAGGAGCCACTACAAAAATAACTAAAAATTTAAAAACTAAAAAAATCAACAGATGATACAAAAGAAGTCAGTAAAGGATGAGAAGAATATAAAAGACATGAATCATATAGAAAACAAATGGCAAAAAGGCAGATGTAAATCCAATCACAGGAATAAGTACACTGATTTGGAAAAAAACAGATTAGATTTTTAAAAAGCAAGATCCAAAAATACTGTCTTAAGAGAAACAGATTGAAGGTAAAAGAAGAGAAGGGTATAATATGCAAGGAATAGCCATAACTGCTAGAATGATTGTACTATTATGAACAGACTTTTTTTTTTAGATTAAACAGACGTTAAATCTGGAACTATTACTGGAGACAGAGACATTTCACAATAATGAAACAATCAAACCAATCCACCAAAAGATTTAACAATTTAAATGTTACACAGCTAACAGAGTTTCAAATATATACAAACTAAAACTACCAAAATTGAAAAGAGAAATATATAGTTCAACAATAGGTAGGGAATTCAATACTCAATTCTAATACTTAATAGAGCACCTAACTAGAAAATCAACAAGGTATGGAAGATTTGAACGATACTATCAACCAGCCTGACCTAACTAACATTAATAGAGCACTCCACCCAACAAACAGCAGATGGAACATTCATGTGCACATGGAACATTCTCCAGGAATGACCATAAATTAAGCCATTAAACCTATCTCAATAAATTCAAAAGGACTAAAATCGTACAAATCTCCAACCACAGTGGAATTAAATTAGAAAACAGCAGAAAGAAATTGGGAAATTCTGAAATAATGGGAAATTAAACAACACACTGCTAAATAATCTGTGGGTCAAAGAAGAAATCAAAAAAGAAATTAGAACATATGTGAACTGAATGAAAATAAAAATACAACATATCAGTATCTGTAGAATGCAGTTAAAGCAGTGTATACAGGGACATTTATAGCTTTAATCACGACATTATAAAAGAAAGTTCTCCAAATCCATTATCAAAGCTCCACTTTAAGAAAACCAGAAAGGAAGCACAAATCAAAGTGGAACCAAATAGAAGGTAGGAAGCAATAAAGATAAGAGATCAATGAAATAGAAAAAAGAAAAACAGGAAATCAATGAAACCAGAAGTTGGTTCTTTCAAAAAACTGACAAATGTGTCTAGCTAGACCTGGGTCTCTCAACCTCAGTACTGTTGACAGTGGGGCCAAATAATTCATTCTTATAGGGAGTGGTACTGTGTGTTATATAATGTTAGCAGCATTCCTCGCCTCTACATAGTAGATGCCAGTAACAATCCCCTTCTCAAATTTCACAGCCAAAAAGATCTCCAAACATCGCCAGTGTCCTAGGGCAAGTGCAGGGGAAAAATCACCGCAGCTGAGAACCACTGAGCTAGACAGATCATGAAAGAGACAGATGACACAAATGACAAAAATCGAGAATGACAGAAAGAACATCACTTCCTTCCTTAAAGAAACTCACAGGATTATAAAGGAATTACAACCAAAAGATGTATGCCAACAAATTAGACCACCTACATGAAATGGATAATTATTATATTTCTAGGGAAAAAAATCAAGGGTAAATTATAAAAAGTATCGTGCATGCTATAAATGAGTAGTACATTATTAAAGGTAAAAAATGTGGGGCGCCTGGGTGGCTCTGTGGGTTAAGGCGCTGCCTTCAGCTCGGGTCATGGTCCCAGGGTCCTGGGATCAAGCCCCGCATCGGGCTCTCTGCTCAGCAGGAAGCCTGTTTCCCTCTCTCTCTGCCTACTTGTGATCTCTGTCAAATAAGTAAATAAAATCTTAAAAAAAAAAAAAAAGATAAAAAGTGTAATGCACTCAAGAAAACTAGCACCAAATTGTGGAAATGTGTGTCTCCAATATGTGAACAGGTACTGTAGGAGTTTGTTTGTTTTTTTTAATCTTTTAAATACATAAGTAGTATGTTCTTATTGCAACAATTCTAACAGTAGAAAAGTACTTTAAGTACATCAGGAACTTACCTCATTCCCCTCCATTTCCATCCCACTGATAACTACTGCTAAAAATTTGGTATCATTCTTCTGGTTTTGTGTTTGGTTTTTTGCCTTGCTCATATAAACATTTACATATATATTTAATGGTTTATTTGTATAAAAATGAGGCTACACATATAGTTACATGAACTAAAGAAACCTGCTCTTTCATTTAATACATTAAACTTAGGACTCCAGAACAATTCACAGAGTTCCATATATAAACTATCTGTCCCAAATATCACAAATAACTTCATGATAATAACTACATAATAAACTTTTTAAGTTCCCCCATTTGACCACATCAAAATTAACTCAACCATTCTCTCACTGATGGGTATTTAGGGGGTTTCCTGATCTTTGATATTACAAACAATGCTGCAAAACATCCTCAAACATTCAAATACATTCCTGAGAGTCAGCCGGCAAATGCATTCTAAATTTTAATAAACATTGCCAGATTCTTATCTCCAAAGTTAGCAGTAACTACTGCACCACCAACAGGTTAGAGAATACCCTATTTCTCATGTCCCCCAACACTGGATGTTGTCATTCTTTAATTTTTGCCAATCTATCTATTAAGAAGTGTATCTGTTGTTTTCATTAGCAATTCCTGACTTTGGAGGAGTTAAAGAACCTTTTCATAGGTTTACTGGTTACTTGCATTTCTTCTTCCTTGAACTATAAATTTCCAAACTTCTTCTCTCAAATGGATAGCCAACTGAATTATCCTATAATGATGATGGGACCCTCTTCCACTACTAATTGACACTGTCTTGACTGGCTAATCCAAGGTAACATGAACAAAGTCACTGTCTTACACAACCCAGGAGTGAGTGGGGTATCACTCACCCCAGAGGTGAGTGATAGCATACAAGGGCAGTGGTGATGTTGGAGTAGGGGCGTCCAGACTGCACTGGGGAAAGTATGCAGGAGTGGGAGCAGTGTATACAAGTATTAGCTACACTCCTAAGAAATGTGTTTTCTTTTGTTTTTACTGGTTTTGTTTTGAGGAAGTATTTCATATAAAAATACAGTGAATATACTTGGTACCTCTAACTCTGCACTAATATAATGTACATCCTTGTACATTGACCTTGGATAATAAGCACTGTACTTTCAAAGGCTAGAATCCAGCACAGTGACTTCCTGAACTAAAAAGTATAGACAGGTATCTTAGATTTTGCTAGAAACAAATGTCATCTATTAGAGACCTCACCTAGGTTTTGGAGTGCTGTCAACTACTCCCTAAACACATGGACTGCATAGGAAGAAGCTATCAAAATACGTCTGTGACCATGAATAAGGGTTAACAGAGTTCCTGAACACAGTAAATACCTACTAAAGGACCTAAAACCCCAGCATGAAAGAATTCCAAAAATTAAATACTAATTATAAAATGTCTAGACTTTAATTTTAACAGAATGTGTTCAATATATTGCTATTAAATATTAAGGTAGCTGCTGGTTTAACCTTATTTTAAAAGAAAAATCAGGTGTCATCTTGTTTTGTTTTGTTTTAATCAACCAGAGTTTTGGAACCTTAAATTCCTTTTTTAGTATCTACTGAAGTGATGCCTAATTACAGACATCATTTATTGAACACTTTAACATTCTTTTTACATGCTTCTCATGTAAATCTCATGGTAATTACTGATATCTCTTATCTCTCTTTCGGAGATGGTGCAGCTGAATCCTAAGAAATTTCCCTAAAATCACCCCACCACTGAATGACAGAGCTTGCATTTGAAGTAGGGATCACACTCGTAACCATCTACTTGACATCTTTTTTCCAACTTCTAGAACAAGTAACACTGGAATTAAGTATTGTTTGAAAATGTGGTGGTGTAATCATACTCATTTTTAGAAAGAATGCTTTGAACAGCAATTCATTCCACAGTTACTGAGTTTTCTACTTCTTCAGTCTATTTGAGAAAGTTCAATTTTTACAGAAAATCATCTATTTATCAAAAGTTTGAAAATTCTTACCATCTACATTTAAAGAACTGAAAAAGTTTCAGAAGCAAAAGTTTAAAATTTACCTTGACTTTGAGCCAGATGAAGAATTTTTGATGTGACATATCTGGCAGTATCTGATTCTGAAGATTCAGTATTGATCTTCTCCAGCTGAGCCAGGAGTCCCACGACCCGAGAATTATTGGTAAGACTAGAAAGAATGTTAATTTACATTACGACACATTCTACATCACTTGTAAATTCAATACAATAAAGATCACTGTTTAAAAAACAAAAAACTGGGGCGCCTGGGTGGCTTAGTTGGTTGAGCGACTGCCTTCAGCTCAGGTCATGATCCTGGAGTCCTGGGATCAAGTCCCACATCAGGCTCTCTGCTCACCAGGGAGTCTGCTTCTCCTGATCTCGTACCTCTCATGCTCTCTCTCTCTCTCTCAAATAAATGAATAAAATCTTTAAAAAAATTAAATTAAATAAAAATAAATTTAAAAAAACAAAAAACAAAAAACTCTGCCCTTTCCTAAAAATGTAAAGCATTTATGCCACATATCCTTACTGTTTTATAGCTTAACATTGCTATAATTCTATTAAGTGAGAAACATATTCCATTTCAGAAAACCACAAATGTGCATTCAACCCTGTCCAGCAATCTTACATCACACTTTGAAAATTCACTTTTTCACTCTCTGAGATTTTCCTATGTTCTTACATTTCCTATGTTCACCTCAAAACTCGAATCATCCTTCCCACCCCAGTCCCTTCTCAGAGTCCTGCTTTATTACTGTTACAAGCCCAAAGAGGAACACACCATCTCCCCACAACCACATCCTTAAACCTATCTGATTTTCTAACCACTTTCTTTCTTCCCTGTTCTTTCATTTGCTCATTTGCACATTCTCTACATTCACACATTGGCACATCTGCTACCATACTAGGTATTACCAACAGTAAACAAAACAAAAATTCCTGCCCCCTACAGACTGAACATTCTAATGGTAAGAGGCAAATTAAATATGTAAATAATCATACAGTATTTAAGGTGGTGGGAAGTGTTTTAAATAAGAGCAGGCTAGGGGGACAGATGCAATTTCACACAGTGGTCAGAGAAAACTACATTGACAGGGTACCACCAAGGGAAAGGTCTGAGAGAAACAAAGGAGTAAGCTGCGCAGAAACCAGAAAGAGCTGTCCAGGAAGGAGTCACAACCACAGACACCAAGGCAGGGGTCTGCTACACTGAGTTAAAAGTGAGGTAGCCAGCGGTGAGGCTGGAGCAGATTGGAGGAGGATTACAGTAAGAGGAGGTCAGAGGTGGGGGGTGAGGTGGGAGAGAGCACCATCATTTAAAGCTTTGCAGGCCACTGTAGGAATTTTGACTTTTACACTAAGTGGGATAGAAAGTTTTTGAGCAGGGGACGCCTGGGTGGCTCAGTTGGTTAAGCCACTGCCTTTGGCTCAGGTCCTGATCCCAGGATCCTGGGATCAAGTCCCACATGGGGCTCCTTTGCTCAGCAGGAAGCCTGCTTCTCCCTCTGCCTCGGCCTGCCACTCTGCCTGCTTGTGCTCTCTAATAATAAAATCTTAAAAATTAAAAAAAGAAGGAAAGAAAGAAAGCTTTTGAGCAAAAGAGTGATACACTCTGTGTCTTTAAAAGGCTCTCTTTGGCTGGTATGTTGAGGCAAAGAACAATTCCTCCCCTGTATACATGACCCAGTAACCCTTCCTGCATTCTCAATGCATTTGCTCCTTCACTTAATCTTTCCCTGATTCATCATCTCTCTCCCCCTTTCACCTGGATCATACCAGTGGCACACTAATAAGATGTAGAAGAGCTCCCACTCGCTACCACCCAATTTCTCTCCTACGAATGAGGTACCTCATCTTCTCACATCCCATTCACTTTTCAAGCTTGCCTTCCCCACCCTGAGGTCTCCCAACCTCCTCTGGTCACCTCCTTCCTTATACTCAGTACCTCAGCACTATCCAAATCAGAGAGCTCCCTCTTCCTTCACCTCCCGTCTCTGGGTTTCATGGACTCCACTCTCTACCTTCTTCCTATCATCAGCTCTCCGAGATAACCTTCTTTTAGTTCCTCCTCCTGTGACACATTTCTAGCTGTTGATTCATGGACAGCTGTATTCCCAGCCCTCTTCTTTCCACTCTCTCCACACTGACAGTGTGATCTCATCTAATCCACCACTGTAATTATGATTTAAATGCTGCCTGGCTCTGACAATCAACTACAGCTTCCCTCTGATGGCCTACCCAACCTAACAAGCCCAATATAAAACAATTTCTAGTTCCTCCTCTCAACGTATTGCTCTTCCGATCTTAACCCTCCCAAACTCAAATGAAACCATTAGTTACTCAGGAAAAAATCTGAATTCTCTGCCTCACACACACACATTACTACTGAAAATTCTATAATGAACAAAAAAAGGAAAAAATTGTATAATGAACCACTATGTCCTCATCACCCAGCTCCAACAATCATCAATCCACAATCTTATTTTACACATACATACCTACCTACAAGTGCACACGTCAATGGACTAATTTTGAAGCATGTCTCAGAAAGATCATTTCCTCTGTAAATACTTTGGCAGCTTACCAGCTCCATCTCTGAAACAACTCAGCTTCATCCACTTGTGTCCATATCTACTATGACTATCCAAGTCCACACAATCATCATCTCTCACTTGGAAATCACAACCTCATAACTAGTCTGCTTTCATTCTTGCTTGCCAATAATCCATTTTCTCAGTGATTACCTTTATCTTTTTATTTCAAAATAATTGTAAATATTCACAGGAAGCTGCAAAAACTGTGGAGTGGTCCCTTTTGCCTTTCACATAGTTTCCCCAATGGTTACATTTACATGAACCACAGGGCAATAGCAAAAGTCAGGGAACTGGTTAAGTATGTATTTACAGGCCAATTCATCACATTTGTAGATTTGTAGTACCACTGATCTAATCAAGTTGCTACCCAGCTTAAAAAAAACCCTTCAATGGCCCTTCAGACTTTAGGTAAAATCTTAAATTTACTTATCACAGCCTTCTAAGCCCTTTGTCATCTGCCTTCTGTCTACTTCTCAGACTTTATTTCTCACAACAATCCCCTCATGCACTGGGATCCAGCTCAATGGCTATCAGTTCCCTGAAGACAGCAAGTTTTTCCACAAGGTCTTAACTCCTCTCAATCAGAAGGGTGATTTCTCCCAACTCTCTTTAGAGCTGGCAACTTCACATTTCAGGCTGCAACCCAACCATCTGACCACTTCCTCACCGGCCCCTCCACTCTGGTATTAAAATGTACCTACAGAATTTATTACTATTTGAAATTATGTAAATTCTCTAGAGGTAGAAGACCTTGCATATCTTATTCTATATATCTAGCATTTCAAACATTGGCTGCTACAGCACAGACAATATATATCTAAAAAATGAAAAACAGTATTTTTTTTTTCAGATGAACTGTGCCAAATGCTTTAAATTTGGAGATATTTCAACTGAAAAGGTATCGGAGTTTGAAAATACACATTAAGCATACATTTGAAAATGGGCCTAATGTACCATTTAAAATAATGCAACATTTCCCATATTTTAGAGAGCCAACATAGCAAAGACATATTCGTATGTATAAATCTTCAAGTATAAAAATAACCCAAAAAACTTTAATATGTTCAGTATAATATCATTAAGTTTTAAAATACACAAATTCAACATAATATTCTTTAATGTGTGTATATATATAAAAACATTTTATACACACACACATATAAAAACATGCATGGAAATGATGAACATCAATTCAGAATAGTAATTACCTTGGGACAAGGGAAAAAATGTTATTAGGCAATAATACACACTGTGTTTGTAATTTTTTTTTACCTTGGGTGGTAAGTACACAGGTGTTCCTTAAAGTATTCTCTATCCTTTTAGTTTTCAGAAACATTTCACAAATTTTTTAAATAAAAGAATTCTGTAGAGATAAAACTATGTTACATGTTTGTACATATTTGTACATATTTTCTTTTTCTTCAACTATTGCAGGAGGAAGGAATGGTTCCTTAAAACTGCTGTAAGTCTGAATGAGCAAAAACATTACTACTGAAAATTCTATAATGAACAAAAAAAGGAAAAAATTGTATAATGAACCACTATGTCCTCATCACCCAGCTCCAACAATCATCAATCCACAATCTTATTTTACACATACATACCTACCTACAAGTGCACACGTCAATGGACTAATTTTGAAGCATGTCTCAGAAAGATCATTTCCTCTGTAAATACTTTGGCA
>NC_081565.1:66679867-66733534 GCF_022355385.1 Mustela nigripes | reverse complement strand
TCCTTTATTTCCCAAAATAGAAAAACTCTTCAAAATATATATAACTACACTATCACTACCATACCAAAAACAGTAACAATAATCCACTAATACCAAAATCTAGTCTGAATTCCATTTTCTTAAATTTATTAGTTCATTCTCATTCTCTCACATTTTCTTTAACAATCTGGACAAATCAGAAACCAAATGAGGTTTGGTTATATATGTATTTGTCTTTTTATCTACAAGTTTCCTATTACACTTTTTTTTTTCCCTCACAATTTATCTGCTGAAGCAGCTTGATTAGTGGGCTTTAGTTTCCCACATTCTGGATTTTGCCAATTACACATCCACAGCATAATTAATATGTTTATTTCCATATTTTCTGTAAACTGGCAGTTGAATTTAAAAGCCTAATCTGATGAAGGCTTGGAGATGTGAATTCTTTAAAGTGGTACTATAACCTTCCATAACAAGACAAATAGTGTCTGGTTCTCTTACTTTTGTAATATAAGCAATCACTGGTCACCATTGGCTACATCCATTACTCCACTAAGGATCAAAAAACAATGATACCTTACCATCCCACTCCTTCTTCATGTGTTAACTAAAACAATTCCATAAAGAGAAAAATTTCTTATTTGATGATCCAGAGGTACAACTCATCAAATAAAAGCAAAATAAATGCTGGGTTGTTTGGGTTTTTTTTTTTTTTTTTAACTTACTTGTATTTACCAGTTTCCAGAAGAATGAGTTATTCCCTAAAATCTGTATCAGATAACCAATGAAATATTTTAGTTTCATGCATCAGTATGAACTTAAAAACTTAAATACATTTGGTATTTATTCACTACAATTATAAACACTCAATGATCAATAAATGGGAGCTTCCCAAGTTGGTTCCGGAGTCCTTTTGGTATGATCCTAGCCTTTGATAGGTTTCTGGCTTTCAGGCATGACAAGACTATTACTGGCCAAAAGTCTTCAAAGTATTCTATAATACCCTGTCGAGTACCTGAGACCCTATCATAAAATCTACAAAGTCAAAGTCTATTTTCATAAAAATACTATCTGACTCCGTGTTGAGATTTGCCTTGATGATCTAAAAGCACTGGTGGGTAAAGGGCTAGCACCCTGACACAAATCAAGACAGTGACACCAAACTGTACTACCAGTCACTATGTTTTTCACCACCCTGAACTCAGTTAAAAACAAAAATTCCAGGGATGCCTGGGTGGCTCAGTTGGCTGGACGACTGCCTTCAGCTCAGGTCATGATCCCAGAGTCCCGGGATCGAGTCCCGCATCCGACTCCCAAGTCCATGGGGAGTCTGCTTCTCCCTCTGACCTCCTCACTTGTGCTCTCTCTCACTGTCTCTCTCTCAAATAAATAAAATCTTTAAAAAAAAAAAATTCCCGTTTCACCCATGAGTACGAATTTCTTTAATATTGTGTGTGTGCATTAAACATTTCTGCTGCACACTAAATACGATGGTTACCCTGAGGGAAGAAAACCTGTGACTGTTTAAAATGCAAGCTGAGCTAGCCACTTTTTTCACAGAACATGGTTACTTCAAAAAACAAGTCAAAAAATAATAGTAAAAGAAATTTTAAAAAATTGACAAAGATTATTCAGACTGGAGAATTCAGGCATACATTTTTTAGAAGTAAACAAAGTGAGTATATCATTTCAAGAGAACAACTGACCGATATGTTGCCAATGATAAAATCTAGCTTTTGAGCAAACAATAGAATTTCGAAAAATGTGGATCTACCATCATAGCCTTGTCAGCTGCCCTAGAAAATTTTCTAGGCACCTGCCTGACTCAGTCAGTTAAGCATCTGACTCTTGATCTCTGCTCAGGTCTTGATCTCAGGATGGTAAGTTCGAGCCCCACGCTGGGCTCCATGTTGGGTGTGGAATCTACTTAAAAACATCTTTTTTTTCCTGATAAAAATCAATGGTGATATTAATACATGTAACTTTTCAGTACTGTGTAATAAAATGTACTATTCAGAAGATCTGCATTAGTCATGGAATCAATTATTTCTAAATGACCAATGCTGGATGTTACAAACTTAAATATGGAAAAAAATTATTCAAAGTGCAAAAAAAGACCAACAGAATTTAACAGAGAACAGAAAGTTCACTAATAGTTTCAGATTCCACCCTGCAATTAACTTGTAAGAAAACTATTACTTAGCAAGAATATCCACTTCAATTTGAATTTCAAGCAATGCGGCTTTATTTCCAAAGAACAGTATCATCATTTATATATATCTATTCCTCATATATAATTATTACTCTTGCTTTAATCATATTTTTACTGTTTCTCTACAAATACTGAACACACAACTTTATTTTCCTCCACCATAAATCAAACGACAATTATCCACAATTATCTATAATGGCCTTTTGGGATATCTAGGTGGCTCAGTTGGGTAAGCACCTGCGTTCGGTTTCAGGTCATGATCCCAGTGTCCTGGGATCGAGTTCTGTATCAGGCTCCTTACTCAGTGGGGAACCTGCTTCTCCCTCTGCCTGCTGTTCCCCCTGCTTGCACCCACTCTCTTTCCCTCTGACAAATAAATAAATATAATTAATTAATGCATCAAAGGGCCTTTGATTCAAGTACTTCCTCCTTTTCTAATCACATATCTATGTAAGCCCAGATTTTCTTCATATTCTATAATAACAAGAACACCACACATGCACAAACTACATACACAAGTATAATATGTGCACATATTACATGTAACATAGATCAAGACAGATTAAACTCAGAAACAGATAAGAGAATCTAGCCATCTTCCATTATGCCACACATCAGATTTGCAAAAACATAATAAAATAATTCTAGTCTTCCAAGTGGTGATGCAACATGGGGGCTTAAGTGGGTAGGAGAAGAATCAATGAAACAAGATGGGATTGGGAGGGAGACAAACCATAAGTGACTCTTAATCTCACAAAACAAACTGAGGGTTGCTGGGGGGAGGGGGGTTAGGAGAAGGAGGTGGGGTTATGGACATTGGGGAGGGTATGTGCTTTGGTGAGTGCTGTGAAGTGTGTAAACCTGGTGATTCACAGACCTGTACCCCTGGGGATAAAAATATATGTTTATAAAAAATAAAAAATTTAAAAATAATAATAATAATAATTCTAGTCTTCCACAGTTGAAAATATAGTTATTTCTAAAACATTGTTATACAATTGGTTTATTGTTATTTTTAAGTGAATAAATAGAGGCTGTGGGTGACAAAAGGCAGTTAAGTGTCAAACTCTTGGTTCCAGCTCAGGTCATAATCTCAGGGCCATGAGATGGATCTCCTCATCAGGCTCTTCACTCAGGACGGCATCTGCTTAAGTTTCTCTCTCCCTCTCCCTTTGCTCCCCTCCCTCAGCCTCCACATGCACAGGTACTCTCTCTAAAAATATATAAATCTTTAAAAAAAATGGTTTTAATTTCTCAGTTTTAATATATAACAATGCAAAATATCAATAGATACTTCACATCAACAAAAACTTTCTGGAGCATTCATCTCTTTAAGAGAGCACCAAGAGGTTCTGGGCTAAAATATGTGAGAACTATTCCTCTAGGTTTATCTTGCACATTTTGTGCTCCTGACCTAGAATCAGCCCTTTCTCCAAAGAGTCCTGGTTCTTTTTGGTGAGAAATGATATTAAGAGAGCACAGTTTGAAAACTAAGGAACAAAGTACATCTTTAAAAACAATTCTATAACCTGGGGCGCCTGGGTGGCTCAGTGGGTTAAAGCCTCTGCCTTTGGCTCAGGTCATGATCCCAGGGTCCTGGGATCGAGCCCTGCATCAGGCTCTCTGCTCAGCGGGGAGCCTGCTTTCTCCTCTCTCTCTGCCTGCCTCTCTGTCTACTTGTGATCTCTGTCAAATAAATAATTAAAATCTTTAAAAAAAAAAAAAAACAATTCTATAACCCAAACTTAAGAGAAATTTGCATTAAGAAAACCAAAAAAAATTTTTTTTAATTTATTCATTTGACAGAGATCACAAGTAGGCAGAGAGGCAGGCAGGGATGGGGGAAGGGGAAGCAGGCTCCCCGCTGAGCAGGGAGCCCAATGCAGGGCTCGATTCCAGGACCCTGGGATCATGACCTGAGCCAAAGGCAGAGACTTTAACCCACTGAGCCACCCAGGTGCCCCAAGAAAACCAAAATTCTGATATTTAATAATGGAGTGCTTCTTAAATTTTCTTCAATTCACATTTTTCTTAAAGATCATCTCACTGTTTTTCAGTAGTTAATAAACATCTGCTATTCAAAAAATTCACAAACATACAAGACACACTAAGCATAAGTAACACACAGTCAATTCTATCCCCAACTAAGAATTTATCAGTAACTATTAAAATTTTAAATTACATTACATATTTTAAAAAAAAGAAAAGGAAAAAACCTTTCATTGAAGTGATTCCTTTCTAAGAATCATGCTATTTCAAATGATGGATAGATGAACAGATGGATGGATTTTTTCAAGGGAGGCAAATAAATGGAAATTGAGAACATAGGCAAATCAATTTCCCTCTCTATTTCTACTTTTTTAATCTACAGAATGAAAACTGAACAAAATATCTTAAGCCACACCAACTCAGCTCTAAAACAGTAAGGCTGTTGACACTAATGTTGAAAGAATCTAGGGTGAACACCAGAGGGCAGCTCTACCTTCTGAATAATTTTTAGACTTTGGAAATTTTGAGGGTGGGGTAAAGCTATACGGCTATTCAAAGGACAATCTGAACTACACTGAGAAAATTTTTAAATAACACAACTCAGAAAAGGATGTATCTTCCTTACTTACCCTGCTTTTAGATGAATCAAAATGAGACCAAACTTCAGAGATTTATGATTGTTAATTACCATATAGTGAGAAAATCATCAAATTAAAAATATGATCAGTATGAAATACATCAAATCAAGTTAACTTTCAAATAGTAGTTTAAAGACAGTATCACTCAAATATTTGTTTCATTGTAGTAGTCTCCTACTACTTGATGTTTGAGTTTACTCTCAGTCTTACCTATTTTTCTGAAAGCATAAATGTTCTTGGATATTACCAAAGTCCCAATGATGTGCAGATACTATCTTTGCAACAAATAATTGCCCAAGTAAGTGCAAGTGTTATGCAATCTACCTTCATATTATAAATCAATGTTACCACCTTTTTTACCTTAAATTGCAGGTAACAGAGAGCTGTCCTCATAAAAAAAAAGAATAAATAAAAACATCTCACAGAAAAAAAAATTCACAGAAATATACTACGGTTTTAGACTTAAACATGACTCACAGAAACTAAGATTTAATTTCTAACAGTATGGTTTTATTTCCAAAATGCACATTATCTTTCAGAAACATCTGATCCTCATTTATAGGCCTTTTTTAACCTTTTATTACTTTTGCTTTATTTTTATTTTTACTGTTTCTTTCCAAATTCTGAACACATAACTTTATTTTCTTCCACCATAAATCAAAGGACAATGAAAAATAGAAATTTCATTATCATTCTTTTGTAGAAAGTTAAATATTTAAATATGTAAATTTGAAACAATATTCTTATAACTGGAAGAGAAGAGTAACTAGTTCTCTACTTCTTATAATTAAATGCATAAAAGACTTCTTTAACAATAAATTCTAGTTCAACACTACCAAGTGACTTGTTATAGACAACCAGAAAAAACTTGCTAAAATTTTAAACTGCCTAAATTTATACTAGCATCAGCAATAACTAGCCATTATCCTTTAAATTCCTTTACCAAAGTTAATTAAATGCTAATTATTTTATATTCATTATTTTCGTAACTTCTCTGGTCTTGTTCTACAGGAACTGTAGGTACGTGTTTGTGGCTAACTGCTTTCCCCTGGTATCTGTTCTATCTTTCAGAGTAACAAGTTTCAATCAGGCGTATGGCCACCCTATATATCACATTTCTCATTTTTAGCTTAATATTACACTCAAAAACCATTGAGGAGACACAAAGAGCTGTTATTTTCATGGGAAAAAGAAATAAATCTAACAAACAACCTGAAAGACCAGTACACTGAAAACTACAAAGCATTGCTTAAAAAAAAAAAAAAAAAAAAAAAGTTAAAGAAAGGTCATAAAAAAAGAATATGCTGTACTCAAGACTGAATGATGTTGGGGTGCCTGGGTGGCTCAGTGGGTTAAAGCCTCTGCCTTCGGCTAGGTCATGATCCCAGAATCCTGGGAACAAGCCCCGTGCTGGGCTCTCTGCTCAGAGGGAGCCTGCTTCCCTTCCTTTCTCTCTGTCTGCATCTCTGCCTACTTGTGATCTCTGTCTGTCAAATAAATAAATAAAATCTTTAAAAAAAAAAAAAAAAAAAGACAATGATTCTCTCCCTCTGCTCCTACCCTCACTCCTCAGTGTGCACACACACTCTCTTCTCTAAAATAAGTAAATAAATGAAGTCTTTAAAAAATAAAAATTTTAAAAACTGGGGCACCTGGGTGGCTCAGTTGGTAAAGCACTTGCCTTTGGCTCAGGTGATCCCAGGATCCTGGGATAGAGTCCCACGTTATGCTCCCTGCTCAGCAAGGAGTCTGCTTCTCCCTCTCCCCCTCCCCGCATCCCCTACTTCCCTGCCCTGCTCTTGCCCTCTCTCAAAATAAATAAAATCTTTTTTTAATTAAAAAATAAATAAAACACAATCACTACCTAATCCTTTCCTATAGAAATTACAAAAATACTTAACAATGAAATATGTTCTACTGTATTACATAGTTAATAACTGGAAACCCTAACAGTTTAAGGAACAAATCTTGATCTAAACTGTGTATATATTTCTCATTATAAAACAGAGTCAAACCATACCTGAAAACACAAAGTTGTAAAATATAAATATAACATACAATGCTACAAAGCAAAAACTGATTATCATCAATATTAATAAGCTGTCATTTACTGAGCCTGCTAGACACTGTTTAATCATCACAAGTTGAAAATGATAGCATTAGTATTTCACTCATTATATAGATGAGAAAACAGAGACTTAACAGAGTTAAAGCAATCTAGCTAAAAAAATTCCAAAACAGAATCAATCAGTTTGTCTGACTTTTAACTGAAAGAGTCCACAGTAAAACTTTGCTAAGGACAATTTCTTGGTACGTAAGAACTTTAATAGAAATAATACTTTAACTGAGGGGTTAGTTAAAAGTCTGAGGGAAAGAGCCAGACAGAATATATTTTAAGCACCATATGCCATATAGTCTTTGTCATTACTACTCAACTTTGCCACTGTAGAGCAAGTGTCCAGACAATACACAAAGCACAGCTGTGTTCCAAAACTTAATTTATATATACAGAAATTTCAATTTCATATAAATATTCTTTTTAATTTTTCCCCCAACCATTTAGAAATGTTAAAAACTCTTCTTATTTCATGAGCCATCCAAAAACAAGAAGGAGATCAGATCTGATCCATGGGTCGTCATTTGCTAACTCCTGCTTTAACTGAAAAGTTAAACATTAATAAATATTAATTGTAAAATACAAATACAACACACAATTATTTAAACATAAATATAATAAATTCAAATAAAGAGTTTCAAATAACCACTTCATGTAATATTTCCATAACTGATACATACTGGTATTTAGAATTACAGTACCTTTTCTCTGATATCACTTTTAACTTGCTCATCTTGAGTTACTTCATTTCAACATTGCAGATAATCTAAAAGAAAAAATGTTAGTTGTATTAAATACACAATAGTTTGTATATATTAGACATCACAAAAACCATACCACTTAAAGTTATTATGGGAAACTGGAAACCAAAGGAGAATGTTTGAGTTTTATGTGCTTCTGGCAAGTTACTTCAAAATGCAAAAATGGGGGCGCCTAGATGGCTCAGTGGGTTTAAGCCTCTGCCTTCATTTCAGGTCATGATCCCAGGGTCCTCAGATCAAGTGCCACATCGGGCTCTCTGCTCAGTCGGAAGCTGTTTCCCCCTCTTTCTCTCTGCCTGCTTCTCTGCCTACTTGTCATCTCTACCAAATAAATAAAATCTTTTAAAAAATGCAAAAATGTGTGACTATTACATGATCTAAAACCAGTCAGTGGGCGCCTGGGTGGCTCAGTGGGTTAAGCCGCTGCCTTCGGCTCAGGTCATGATCTCAGGGTCCTGGGATCGAGTCCCACATCGGGCTCTCTGCTCAGCGGGGAGCCTGCTTCTTCCTCTCACTCTCTGCCTGCCTCTCTGCCTACCTGTGATCTCTCTCTGTCAAATAAATAAATTAAAAAAAAAAAAAAAAAAAACTTTAAAACCAGTCAGTAAAATATTATCAAAATCCTAGAGCTACAAAAATGAAAAAACCTAACACAACAATCTATGATCTAGTGTTAAGATTTCTTTTAAGACAATTCACATTATCTTTTCCTGTTCTTATAGTCCTATACTCAAACTATAGCATTGTACTTAGTGTCCACTATTCACACAGTGGTCAAATACTGGTAAGTGTGTAAGATTATTTCTATGTAAGAACAATTTTTAATAACAAACTATGTACACAGTAAAAAACCACCTATAATGTCATCTCATTTAATATACTTAATACATATTTTCCTTCAGGGCACCTGGGTGGCTCAGTGGGTTGAGCCTCTGCCTTCAGCTCAGGTCATGATCCCAGGATCCTGGGATCGAGCCCCACGTAGGGCTCTCTGCTCTGCAGGGAGCCTGCTTCTTCCTCTCTCTCTCTCTGCCTGCCTCTCTGCCTACTTGTGATCTCTCTCCCTCTGTCAAATAAATAAATAAAATCTTTAAAAAAAAAATACATATTTTCCTTCAATCAATACCAGTTTTGTTATTAGAAAGTACATATTGGGGCACCTGAGTGGTTCAGTAGGTTAAGCCTCTGCCTTCAGCTCAGGTCATGATCTCAGGGTCCTGAGATCGATCTCCACATTAGGCGCTCTGCTCAACAGGGAGCCTGCTTCCCCCTTTCTCTCTGCCTGCCTCTCTGCCTACTTGTGATCTCTCTGTCTCTGTGTCAAATAAATAAATAAAATCTTAAAAAAAAAAAAAAAAAGAAGGTACACATCATTCACAGAATCTTTACAACTTTTCAGATTTATTTTGCAACCATTCACCCCCTAAAAAAAGAAAAACAAACAAACAAACAAAAAACAAACAAACAAAAGATTCTGGACATCTTTTAATTTTACATATCACTGCTTATTGAAGCAGAATTTTGTGGCATCACTAGACAGTAAAACAATGACAGCCAGTTCAACAAGTTTCTCACATATTTATGCACTATTTAGTAAAGCTATTTAAAGGGAAACAAATATACAAAAGAATGTAGTAGATTTTAAAACTAGAGGTATTCTGGATGTTTTTCTTCAATTAACAAAGAACTTTCAGTAAAACACACATGATTTCAGTAAAATATATGTGATTTTTTTTCAGTTTTTTTCATTAATTCAATCATAAAAAAGAAACATGTATTTAGGATTGTGTACAAAAATTACAAAAACAAGAAGTAGATCAGATCTGATCCATGGGTCGTCATGGACTATTTTTTAGGCTGGCAAGAAATTTAAAACTGCTGACTATTCTTTCTTTTAACTGACTTAAGAAAAGATTACAAAGTCAAAGTAATTTTTTCCTATCTCCAAATTAAGAATCAAAAATCCAAAGGAGGGGGGGAAAAAAAAGTCCTGTGATTTCAAAAGCACTACTGCAGCCATAAATGTAAGGTTAATTAAGTTACTTCTACTTGCTGGGTGGTAGTACTTTCTCTAAAAGTACATTAATAGCACCTCTCATGAAAAGCTTAGTGTGACTCTTATTAAAGCTGATAGAGTTGGAAAGGTTAATGCTGGTTAACTTAAATCACAACCAATTCTATTTCAACAGTTAAGAAATTATTCAAACTTCCAATTCAAAACAAAATACAGTCAAACAACAGGCATTCCTGTCCTCTCCCTCCCAGGATTAGAATAAAATAAACAGCAAAGCAATAAAGAGAAATTAAGATATGTTTAAGCCCACAGTGACAAAAAGAAAAACTAAAGTTGTGAGGGGGTACCCTGTCCAGAAGAACTCAGGAAACTTGGAAGCCAAGGACTTGGAGATGCCAATCACAAGGCAGGAAGAGACTGCTCAACAGCTAATGAAAACTCAGTAATTCCAAATAACCTCCTACATCCTCAATACCCCATACCTCATCATTGTGGGAAATGTTCAACAGCCAGTCCTAGAATTTCTGACAAATCATCTCCACTAAAGAAACTGATAACCTCAAAGAATTCTGCTTTCTGGGACTAAAGAGTCCCCCAGGAAGAAGGCCAGCTCTCAACCCCATCATCCTAGAGCTAAGCCAGTTTTGCCCTTGTGGTCACTTTTTATAGCCTAAGGCCAGAGTGGTCCCAGAGAACACAAAAACTTTCTATTTTCAAAGTCTGTGTTTGTTACAGCATTGTGTAATTCAGAGAACAGGCACCTGGAAGAAGTGCTGCATTTCACCAAGTTTGTGGCAAAGCAAGAAAGAGGCAAAGAAACTGAGACTGCATACAAGGGCATAACTATAAAAACTGACCATGAAGTTTAGGTATAAGCCCCTTAATTGAGTCATTTTCATCATCATAAAATCATGTTGCTATTTCCCTGTCTTGAAGGAAAAAAAATGAACTCTCTATGCTCCACTTCCTAAATCCAGCTTCTGTCCCATTTCTCTTCCCTCCCAAAAGCAAAGTATTGTTTACCCACACTTGTTAACAAGTCCCTTCTTCCCCTCCTCTCCTAAACACACTCCAGTCGGGTTCTCCCCACCCCACTTGTCAGTCCCAGGGACCTCCAATTCCTGAATTCAACTGTCAGTTCTTAGTCCTCATCTTACTTGTCTTAACAGCCACATTTGATAGAACTGGTCACTCCCTTTTCTTGGAAATACTTTCCCCATTTGGCCGTGTTATCTAAGTTTCCTTCACTGGATGCCCCAAGCTCAGCTCTTTCCTGTCCTTTTCTAACTCCAATCCCTTTCTTAGTGATCTCATCAGGTCTCATAAATGTTCAACATCTCCACGTGGGTCTCTAATAATACTACAAACTCAGCATATCCAATACTGATCCCTGATCTGCCCTTCCCTACTCAGTGTGCTCTCACTTCAGCTTTTCCAATTATAAAGAGAATTCTCTCTCCAGTTCTTAGTCCAAAACCTTAACCTCCTCCTTCACTGTCTTACATCCAACATCCAATCCATCAGCAAATCCTGATAATTCTACTTTCGAAATATATCCAGAATCTGATCACTTCACCATAACTACTACCATAGGCAAATCAACCATTCTAATTAATCTCCCTTCCACCTTTGGCCTTCTCCAGTCTATTCTCATAAAACATCCTGACTGATTCTTTTAAACCCCTAGGGGGAAAGAAAGAAAAACAACAGCAACAAAAAACCTTCGGTAATTCTTGTCACCACTCTGCTCAAAGTCCTGAGATGTGTCCATTTCAGGGGTATTAAGGGCCTTAGGGAACACCCTCAGCCTTCCTTCCCTGACCTCATCTCCTACCTACAGCTCTCCTCACTCACACTGCTCTTGACATACTGGCTGTGCCTTCTTGCTTTCCTCCAATCCTTACCTTGCCCAAGCTATTTCCTCTACCTGAAACGTTCTGCCAGATATCCTAATGCCTGAGTAACTTCCAAACTTCCTTTGCTTGAGTATTACTTTTTCAATAAACCCCACTCCAACCATCCTATTTAATTCTGTAAACTACCTCCACACTCCAGCATACCCACAGCCCTCGCCTGAATCTACTGTCTTTTTCCAGAGCACTTACCACCTTCTAACACAAGATGATTCAAAAATAACTGAACACTTTGAAAACTGAACTATTCAATAACTGATTACATATGAACCTGTGTCAAAACAACTTTTAAGGGAACAATCAGGTCAGTTCTATAAACTTCTGAATACTCAATGGATGCCCCATTACATCACATATATCAATCCTGTAATCAAATTCATCCCATACCCTTACCAGCTTATCACCACTGATAATGACAAAAGCAACCACAAGGGGTTCCTTCATTTCCTCAAGGTTTTGAGGAAAAAGTAGTAGCAACCCAAGGTTCTTGATATATCCAAATAAGAAATCACACGGTTTAATATCTAGTATCTCACTGGTCAATATGTCAGTCATTTTATACAACTTGTACGCTAGACCATTTATTTAACTCTGTGCATTGCTTATTATCTGTATCTCCCTGCTAGAATTAAAGCTCCATGAGGGCAGAAATCTGCTTTGCTTTAAATGCCTCTAATGTATCTAAAATAGAGCAAGCACGCGGCAGGTGCTAAAAAATTCTGAATGAACAAACCAACATTTTAAAGACTTGCTTTAAGAAAATTTTACTACACAAATGGGCAAAACAGTCTTCATTTAAAAAAAAATATCTAACAATATGGCAAATACGGTGTACTGGCATACAATATATATCCCAATTTCCATCTAGTTGTATCTTCCTGTACTATAAGAAGTTGAAAGCTTAAAAAAATAAAAATATAAAAAAAAATTTTTTAGGGGCGCCTGGGTGGCTCAGTGTGTTAAGCCTCTGCCTTCGGCTCTGGTCATGATCTCCAGGTCCTGGGATCGAGCCCCGCATCGGGCTCTCTGCTTGGCGGGGAGCCTGCTTCCTCCTCTCTCTCTCTCTCTCTCTCTCTGCCTACCTCTCTGCCTACTTGTGGTCTCTGTCTGTCAAATAAATAAAATCTTTAAAAAAAAAAATTTTTTTTAAAAAGCATTTCCCAGGGCGCCTGGGTGGCTCAGTGGGTTAAGCCGCTGCCTTCGGCTCAGGTCATGATCTCAGAGTCCTGGGATCGAGTCCCACATCGGGCTCTCTGCTCAGCAGGGAGCCTGCTTCCCTCTCTCTCTCTCTGCCAGCCTCTCTACCTACCTGTGATCTCTCTCTGTCAAATAAAATAAAATAAAATAAAATCTTTAAAAAAAAAAAAAAAAGCATTTCCCAGACTCCCCTGCAGCTAGAGTTCCAGATGTGACTTAAATCCACCGATTTCAATCTCATCATTTGAAAGATACTTAAAAGCCTGAAAGTATGCCTGACTAAGGCTAACACAGACACACACAATTGGTTCTTAGACAGCAATGTATGCAGAGGTCCCAGAGTCTAGTCCAGCATTTCTCATAAGCTGTAGCTAGAATTCTTTTTTTTTTTTTTAAGATTTTGTTTATTTATTTGACAGAGATCACAAGTAGGCAGAGAGGCAGGCAGAGAGAGAGAGGGAAGCAGGGTCCCCACCAAACAGAGAACCCGATGTGGGGCTCGAACCAAGGACACTGAGATCATGACCTGAGCCGAAGGCAGAGGCCCAACCCACTGAGCCACTCAGGTGCCCCTGTTGCTAGAATTCTTTGAGAGCTCACCGTGGAGTGAATATTTCTTTCTCACTTTTGCGCACCAAGCAATGGCAGCATTCACAGTAACTAATGATTGTGTAGAAATCAGCCATATAGGAAATATCTGGATGGCTCAGTTGGTTAAGCATCTGCCTTCGGCTCAGGTCATGATCCCAGGGTCCTGGGACTGAGTCCCATGTCAGGCTCCTTACTCAGTGAGGAGTCTGCTTCTCCCTCTCTCTCTGCTCCTCCTCCCTCCCACTCCTGCTTAGTTGATCTCACTCTCTCTCAAATAAATAAAGCTTTAAAAAAAAAAAAACAGCCATATGTGACAGTGCACAGTAGGACCATGTTCATTTGGTTAGAGTCTGCCTTCAAAGTTGGAGGCTGCGTGGCACAGGGGTAGGATGGTAGACTGATGAACACCAGTTTCTCCCTTTCAAGTTACCTTCCCTAATCCAGTAAGATTAGCAATGAAGAATTGTATACTGTGAATCATTTCACTAAATGAGCAAAACAGGAGACATAAACACAAAGCCTCATCTTTACAGTGAAAACTGTATGCCTGGGTGGCTCAGTCAGTTAAGCATCTGCCTTTGGCTCAGGTCACGATCCCACCGTCCTGGGACTGAGCCCTGCATGGGGCTCCCTGCTCAGCAGGGAGTCTGCTTCTCCCTCGCCCTCTGCCCCTCTCCCTTCCTGCCTTTTTCATGCTCTCTCTTTCAAATAAATAAATAAAAATCTCAAAAAAAAAAAAACCTATCAATGGGCTGATACATGGGCTGACAATTTTAATTGTCATATTCTGTTTTACATGGGCTGTGGAAAACCACTTTTCAAGTGCAGCATGGCTCCAGGAATATTTAGAAAGCATGTAAATATAATTACTGTCTTCTGACAAGTTAAAGATACTCAAAACAAACATGGTTAAAGATACTTTAAACCTTTTGTTAAAAAAAAAAATTACAGGGAAAAGGCTGAGGTAACAAGTTATATAGTTAGCAGAAATTACTGAACAGAAAAGGGAAAGCCACCCAATTACAGAGACCTTAATGAGGCCAGAAGTTCTCTTATGTAAGAAATATTTTTGTTTTTTAAGAAGCATCAAGAGCAAGGAAGAAATCATCTTATGTCAATTGAAAATGAAATCGGTGAACGGTTATTTCAAGTTCAACACAGAAAAGAAAACATTCAAAAGAAAACAAAAGTTTAATATGAGAGATAAACTTCATTCTTTCAGTTTTAAAAAATAACTATTTGGGGGCACCTGGATGGCTCATCACTGAGTATCCATCTTCAGCTCAGGTCATGATCCCCAGGTCCTGGGATGGAACCCCAGCTTGGGCTCCCTGCTCAGTGGGAAGCCTGCTTCTCCCTCTTCCTCTGCCCCTGCTTGTGTTCCCTCTCTCGCTGTGTCTCTCTATGTCAAATAAATAAAAAAAAATTTTTTAATCTTAAAAAAAAAAAAAACCTATTTTACTGTATAAAGACTTTTCACAAAAAATCAACACATAATCATTTGGAACTTCTGGACCTATATTTGAACCTCATGAAGTTAGTAAAGGAAAAAAAAAAAAGATTGTGTTTCTTCCATTTTCTGGTATAAATTATGTCTTAGGCTCTATTTTTATTAATAGTATTTATGGCTTTTTGTAGCTTTGCTATTTGACACTGTTAATGTTCACATTGTAAAAAAAATTAATTAGAATCAACTTAGAGTGGTATTGGCAAAAAAAAAAAAAAACAGAAAAGCAGATCAACAGAATGTACATTAAAGTCTAGAAATAAATGCACACATCGATAGCAGGTGATTTTTGGCAAGGGTACCAAGTCTACTCAATTGAGAAAGAATACTAGCATACCTCAGAGATACTGCAAGTTCAGTTACAGACCACTGTAATGAAGCAATTATCACAACAAAGTAAGTGAAATGACTTTTTTAGTTTCCAGTGCATATAAAAGTTATGTCTTCACTATACTGACAATCTATTAAGTGTGTAATAGCGTAATGTCTAAAAATAACAATATGCCTACCTTAATTAACAAGTACTTTATTGTTAAAAAGTGTTAACCATCCTCTAAGCTTTCATCAAGTCATTATCACTGATCACAGATCACCATAACAAATAATGAAAAAGCCTGAAATAATGTGAGAATTACCAAAATGTAACATACAAAGTGCTCATACAAAGTGAGCAAATGCTGTTGAAAAAAGGTACCAACAGTGTTGCCAGATGCAGCATTGCCACAAAATTTCAATTTGTAAAAAACACCCATATCTGCAAAATGTAACAAAGTGAAGCATACTAAAATGAGGTATGCCTGTAGTCCCTTCTGCTGCTGGGACAAATGGATTTCCACATGTAACAGAATGAAGCTGGTACTCAAAACCATGCTATAAAAATTAACTGAAAATGGATCAATGACCCAAATATCAGTGCTAAAACTTAGAAAACATAGAGGTAAATCTTGGATTTGGAAAGAGATTCTCAGTGACGGCAACAAAAACACAAGCAAGAAAAAAGAAGACGAAGTGGGCTTCAAAATTAAAAACTTTTATGCATCAAAAGGGCATTATCAAGAAAGTGAAAAACAAACAGAATGGAAGAAAATATTTGCAAATCATTTATCTGATAAGAGTTTAATAGCCAAATATATAAAGAATTCCTACAATTCAACAACCAAAAGATAATTCACTTTAAAAATGAGCAAAGGACTTGAGGGGCACCTGGCTGACTCAGTTGGTAGAGCACACAATTCAGGATTCTGAGTTCAAGCGCCATGGTTACTTAAAATAAAATCTTTTTTATTAAAAAAAGATTACTTTTTTTAAGTAATTTTTAAAGTAATTTTTAAAGTAAGAGGTTACTTAAAAATAAAATCTTTTTTTTTTTTAAATGAGCAAAGGGGGACACCTAGGTGGCTCAGATGGTTAAGCATCTGCCATCGGCTCAGATCATGATCCCAGGGTCCTGGGATAGAGTCCCACATTGGGCTCCCTGCTTGGTGGAGAGCCTACTTCTCCCTCTTCCTCTCCTGCTCCCCTGTTTGTGCTCCCTTGCTCTCTCTATCAAATAAATAAATAAAATCTTTTTTAAAAATGAGCAAAGGAAACTTGAACAGACATTTCTCCAAAGAAAATATTCAAATGACCTATAAAGCACATGAAAAGATGCCCAACATCATTACAGTCATTAAAGAAATGCAAAGCAAAATCACATGTATTACTTCATACCAACTAGCATGTCTATAATTTTTAAAACGGTAAATAAGTGTTGAAAATGTACATAAACTAAAACCCTCACTTGTTGCTGGTGGGAACATAAAATGGTGTAACCACTGTAAAAAACAGTTTGGCAGTTCCCTCAGAAATCTAAATATAGAACACCCAGGAATTCTACTCCTAAGTATATACCCCAAAGAACTGAAAACAGGGACCCAAACAGATAATTGCACATTAGTGTTGGTAGAAACATTATTCACAATAGCCAAAGACAAAAAACAATTTAAGTGTCCACTAACAGATGAACAGACAAAATGTGGTATATACAGACAATGGAATGCTGTTTGGCCATAAAAAGGAATGAAGTTCTGACATACACTATAATATGAACCTTGAAAACATTATATCATAGTGAAATAAGCCAGAAACAAAACATCAAATACATGTTTCCACCTATATGAAATATCTAGAATGGGCAAATTCTAGGTATATTAGAAGATTACCAAGGGCTGAAGGCAAAAGGGAAATAGGGAGTCACAGTATATCAATAATTACAGAATGTAAGTTTGCACTGAGAAAAAACTTTGGAAATCGTGGTTATGGCTGCACAACTTTGTGAATGTAATTAAAATTAATGCTACTGAATCAGAGGTTTAAAAATGAGTACAATGGCAAATTTTAAGTTAGGTATGTTTTTGTTGTTGTTTTTAAAGATTTTATTTATTTATTTATTTGACACAGAGAGAAAGAGCACAAGCAGGAGGAGTGGCAGGTGGACAGAGGAAGAGGGAGAAGCAGGCTTCCTGAGGAGCACAGAGCCCACCACAGGGCTCAATCCCAGCACTCTGGGATCATGACTGGAGCCTAAGACAGATGCTTAATCAACTGAGCCACCCAGGTGCTCCAATGTTAGATACGTTTTACCACAATAGAAAAATTATTAAAATTGGCTTACATTATTTATTTAAATTAAGCCCATAAAGCCTATCTTTATTTTTTTAAGATTTTATTCATTTATTTTGAGAGAGAGAGAGCATGAGCAGCAGGGAGAGGCAGAGAAAGAAGGAGAAGCAGACTCTCTGTTGAGCACGGAGCCTGACACAGGGTTCATTCCCAGGACCTCACTATCTAAGCCAAAGGCAGATGCTTAACCAACTGAGTCACCCAGGTACTCCAAGCCTATCTTTAAAAAAACTGAATCCCGGGCGCCTGGGTGGCACAGTGGGTTAAGCCGCTGCCTTCGGCTCAGGTCATGATCTCACGGTCCTGGGATCGAGTCCCGCATCGGGCTCTCTGCTCAGCAGGGAGCCTGCTTCCTCCTCTCTCTCTCTCTCTCTCTGCCTGCCTCTCTGCCTACTTGTGATCTCTCTCTGTCAAATAAATAAATAAAATCTTTAAAAAAAAAAAAACTGAATCCCATTTTAGCTGAAGTCAGTTATTTAATAGAAATTTACTGGGGTGCCTGGGTGGCTCAGTCATAAGCACCTGCCTTCAGATCAGGTCGTGATCCCAGGGTCCTGGGATTGAGCCCTGCATCATCGGCCCCCTGCTCGGTGGGGAGCCTGCTTCTCCCTCTCCCACTCTCCCTGCCTGTATTCTCTATCTGTCAAATAAGTAAAATCTTCATAAATAAATAAATAAAGTATATAGCACTAGGCCATAAATTTTACCCTTTCAAAAAATAAATTATATTTACCATATGAGGTTTTAAAAATCATGAAAAGGAAAAAACATTAGTTCCCAGAATGGTAAGATAAGTTTGACCACCTATCTGCTTCTCATGTAAGGTTCATTAAAAGTTTTTTGGGTGTGCTTCAAATAAAGAAAAATAAAACTACTCTTATATATATATATCATATACCTAAGCCATAATTTATTAATATCTTGTATAGTAAAAATCTGTGGTAAGACTCCTAGACCTACTTAAATAAAGTAAAAAATAAAGTGGGAATTTTCAGAAATGGAAAACCTGCTTCCCCTACCTGCATTATTAACTCACATTAGAGCTTATATCCTTTATGGGAATAGAGATTCACATGAAAGAGTAGACTAATCAAATGGCCAAAATAAACAAATGCACAGTTTGGCAGTTCTCTTTCAAAAGGGCATTAACAATCATTACTGGAGAACTATCACACAGACCTAAAATTTCAAATGCTGTCCCACCAGCTTTGAGCCTCACAGTGCCCCAAAGGCATATGTATTCCCACCTAGCACAAAAGACTTCACCCAGCTAACTAGCTGAACCAGCTGCACTCCACTCAGTCAAGCTGTCAGGCCTGAGCATTATTCAAACTAGTCATATCCTCCCATGAGGGCAACAGTCCTTCTTACTTCATCCTTTTGTTATTACAAAGCCTGCCAAGGCCTCTGTGACTGGTTCACTCTATTCCCAAGTGCAACCCCCATGAGACATGTGGTATCCTCCACTCCCCCGCTGTGAATATATGACTAATGAACTGTTGTTAATATCATCTGGTCAATGTCAGGTAGCAGCTATGTCACACTATTTAAGAGAGAAGATACCTCGTTCACCAATGAATAGGTGACCAAAAAACAATTATTGTATCTAAAACTTTCTCTTTACACTAATATCACAGCTGTAAATGTTCTAATTTTTATGAAGGAATTCCCTGAGACCTGAAAATTATTTCACAGATCTTACAGGGTATAAAGAAAGAAGCCAATACGCAGGGCTGGTGCAGACCACAACAGGTACTGGTCCACTGTGGATCTACAGCTATACAGAAGGACAATCCTGACTACCATGGCCTCCTGACCAGCACAGTTTCCTGATTTTATTATTTTTTTTAATAAAGAAAAAATTCAGTTTCTTCAACTGTTTATGATACAGGACACAAAAGGCAAAGTGTTTCACATTAAGATTTCACTTTCAACTCCCTGGAATGTTCATTTCTTTGGCTAATAGGAGACACTAGACACAAGAGGCAGGCCATGCTCAGGCAACTGAAATGAACATAAGGAGGGGGCAATGCTAACAACATCATCCTCGAAGGGAGGGGCACACAGGACTGTTGGTCACATGCCATTTTCTGGAACAAAGGAGCACCACCTCTGGATGCTCATACCATCCTGGGCCTCAGTCATCCCCACCACACAGGTACAGCCTGCAGGCAGCTGCCTTAAGTGTCTTGCTGGGTACAGTAGTACAAGAACTTGCCATACTTTCTCTTGAACTCAGACCTAATTTTCAACACATCCATTTCACTGTGAGAGATACCAGGACTCTAATCAGGACTTTATCGGGGCACCTGGCTGGCTCAGTCAGTAGAGCACGTGACTCCTGATCTCGGGGTCAGGAGTTTGAGCCCCACGTTTGGTGCAGAGATAACTTTAAAAAAAATTTTTTTAAGTCTTAATTAGGACTTTATCACGAGTCCCCTTGCCATTCTTGGAATCATACAGTTGGTCAGCAAAGTTTAAGGGCTTGCTCTGAATGCTCTGGAACAGGTTCAGGAAAGCACTTTCCAGGTCTCCTTTGCCCTCCTTTTTGATGCTCTCCAGCATGTCATAAGGATTCAGGAAAGGATTATTCAAAGTATCATTTATGTACTCTTACCAAGTAAATGCATTATTAGAAGTGAGAGTTTGGAGAGAAGGGAGTTGAGGGAAATTGGAAGGAGAGGTGAACCATGAGAGACTATGGACTCTGAAAAAAAAAATCTGAGGGTTTTGAAGGGGGGGAGTGGGCTGGGGGAACCAGGTGGTGGGTATTGGAGAGGACAGAGATTGCATGGAGCACTGGGTGTGGTGCAAAAACAATGAATACTGTTATGCTGAAAATAAATTAAAAATTTCAAAAAAAAAGTGAGAGTGTGAAACATGTATTCTCAGATTAACTTTCTTTCTTTTGACAGAATTAATTAATTTGTAAAAGAACAACTGAAAATTACAGTAAATCTTGACTTCTACAAGGTCTTGGAATAGTTTTCTTATTACATCTTTCAGACTCCAAGGTCCTTGAGTGCAGGGGATTAATTAAGTTTCATTTGTCTTTGGGTCCCCCAATGCCAGGAATAGTTCTCAGTAGTTTGCTAAAGTCTGTGCTCCAGATAAACAAATACATTAACTGAATGAAGGATGCAGAAACAGGTTCAGATGCTGGTAATAACCGAGTGGTTACCGGTTAGACAGTCTTGCCTAAAAGATCCAGCCAATGGTTCAATATCAAACTAGACAAATGAGAAGTTCAAACTGTGAAACAGGTAGAGGACGGTATCATTTTGTTTTTGAAAATCACATATTTGCACGGAATAACAGAGAAAATGTTATTTCAGCAGGGAGTGTAAATTCGTATAGCTGTCGTAGAGGGCCATCAATATTAAGTGGAATTAAAAGTGTTATAGTTTGGGGCGCCTGGGTGGCTCAGTGGGTTAAAGCCTCTGCTTTCGGCTCAGGTCATGATCCCAGGGTCCTGGGATCGAGCCCCGCATTGGGCTCCCTGCTCCACAGAGGAGCCTGCTTTCCTTCCTCTCTCTCTGCCTGCCTCTCTGCCTACTTGTGATCTTTGTCTGTCAATAAATTAAAAAAAAAAAAAATTTAAAAAAAAAAAAAGTGTTACAGTTTATATCCCAACAATTTGACTCCTGAGTATGTATCTCTTCACAGATCCTTGAGGAGACAGAAATGAGAGCTTTTATCATAATGCTGTTTGTAGCCAAGGACAGCAAACAACACAAGGGCAGTACCTTAGACCTGGGCAACAGGGGCCTCTGCTCTGGATCCTACACTTTAGAAGTCCTCACATATCACAAAAAAACAAAAAGTGTATTTCGTGAAGTACATATGGGCACCTTGGGCACCAACCTGGTACTTAAGGCTGGCACGGCCTGACCTGTAACCAACCATACCTATACTCAGTTCTAATTCCTGTCTCTGCTCATTGCTGCAGTTGGTCAAAATGTTGGCAATAGTGACCGCAGCACACTTACGGTCTTAATGACTATTTCAGTGTTCAGAGGATCACACTCAATATCAAATTCGATGTACACTTTGACCAACCCATATGCACGTGGGGGTATGGAGGGGTCACCCTCTAAGTTGAGCTTGCAGAGAATTTCGTGAACAGGAGACACTTTGAAAGAAGCTGGGTCAGACGTCGAGAGCAGCAAGCATTCCCAGACATGGAGGCAACAGCTTCCTAATTTTAAAACATCAGTGCAGTTCTAGCCGTGAAGATCTAGAAGCAATTTCATAGACAGAAAGTCTCTTAATCATAAAAGAGACAGTGTCTCCCTTGGTTTCTCAGTTTTAGGTAGGGGATTTGGGAGTTGTTGCTTACAGCGTAACCTAGAATCTCTTTTTCTACAAAGCTCCAAACAATTCTGTAAACCACTTAAAACCTGTGCCAGATATTGATGTATTGCCCCTCATCTCCAAATTCACCCTTTTTACCTGCTCTGTGAAAATGGATTTGTGCCCTTAAAATATTTTCCTAGCCAGCTGGCAAGATATTAAGCTTTATCAAGAGGGCATTGCAAAGATACTGCAGAGGAAAAGGATTTTGCTTCCTGGCTTCAGGGTGTTCACGGCTGCAGCAGGCAAGGCCTCTCTGGGACCCATCCCTGCAACGAGGACGGCTTCTATAGCACCGGGCTCCTGCAGCACGTGCAACTTCTCCAACAGGAGTCTAAGCTGTTCTGTAGCAGGGTGCCTCTGGTGAGATATCTCCCTATAAACAGCCTTCCCTGGTACCCTAGGGGGCAAACCCTCAGCAAATTCCACTAGGTCACACCACACCTACTTGCCTTGACCTTGCCCCTTCTGACCTTGACCTTGCCCTTTCCACCAAGTCTTCAGGGGAGGGAGGGGCTCACTCTATCTCAGCCCTGGGGGTAATAATTGGTCTCTATAACAGCTATTCCTCTATTTAGAGCTATCTTTATTTCTTGCTGATAAAGCCTTCAATTATCTAATCCCTGTTATAGCCAAAATATTTTTGCATTAATTTTTCCCTGTTAAATTACCATGTGGTTTCTATTTCCTGACTGGACCCAGATTGGTACATCCCAACAACTCTTTAAATTATTTAGTATCCTAAAATAAATAAACCCTCTCTGCTTAAGGTATCTAGAGTGAATTCTGTTCTCCACAACTCAGACTTCAATTTTCTTTTTCAATAAAGAATTTTGTGGGAAAAAAAATCATACAATGCCTTCAGAGATTAATCTATGACATCATTTTTTTTAATTAGTAAGTGATAATAATTATGCACAGCCAGGGTTAAGAATGGCTTCTGATGATTATCTTCCTAGGTCAGCCTATTAAATATTTTAATTGTAATAGTAACTCCATCTTAGAGTATTATCACTCCTGTTATGCTTAATCACTATTTAAAAACTTAACCTGCAATGAGATACCACTCCACACCCACTAGAATGGCTGTAATAAAAAAATACAGACAATAACAAGCTTTAGCAAGAATGTGAGAAACTAGAACCCTCATACATTGCTGATGGCAATGTAAAATGGTACAGCTACTTTGAAAACAATCCAGCAGGTCCTCAAAAGGTTAAACATAAAGTGACTGTGTGACTCAGCTATTTCATTTCTAAGTATATACCCAAAGAAAAGAAATTTGTACACAAATTTCACAGCAGCATTATTCATAACCAAAAAGTGGGAATAACCCAAATATCCACCAACCAATGAATGGATAGATAAAATGTGGTATAGCCATACAATACAATATTATTCAGTGATAAAAAGAAACAGTACTGATATGTACTACATGAATAAACTTTGAAAATATTATGCTAAGTAAAAGAAGCAAATCATGAAAGACCACATCATTATATGATTCCACTTTATATAATAGCATAAAATACCATTTATATGAAATACCCAGAACAGGTAAATCTATAGAGACAGAAAGTAGATTAACGGTTACCTAGGACTAGAAAAGAATGGCATGGAGGAGGGGACGTACTAGAAGGATGTGGAGTTTCTTTAGGGGGTAATAAAAATGTTCTAAAATTCACTGTGGTTATAGTTGTGATGTGGGAAACAAAGGTAGAAGGAAATGTAAATAAAATTATAATTATAATTATAACCGGCAGCCCACTGACAAATACTTGGGATACGCAGAGTATAAGATTCCTCCAAGATCCTGTGAGTCTTCTTCAGCCTACGAAAGTCATTTTGGAACTTCCCTCATCTTTACTGCCCCCACAACCCCAAGGTGTATAAATCAGCTGCTCCTCCCAATCCCCCAGGGCATCAGGGAGCCACAGCATGGAGTCAAAGCAGGTAGCAGCAGCAATTCATTCAGCCCATGGGTCCTGTCCCTGAGCTTTAACAAAACCACCATTTTGCACCAAAGACACATGTCAAGAATTCTTTCCTGGACATCAACTCCAGACCCCACCAACACCAACATTCCAAAAACTACATCAGTTGCACAACCCTGTGAATGTACTAAAGGGCAGTGAACTGCATATTATAATGTGAAAATTGACAGTATGTGAGTTTTAGCTCAATAAAACTGTTAGGGGCGCCTGGGTGG
Organism: Mustela nigripes; assembly: GCF_022355385.1. NCBI lineage: Eukaryota > Metazoa > Chordata > Mammalia > Carnivora > Mustelidae > Mustela > Mustela nigripes. The sequence goes on along the minus strand of NC_081565.1, from coordinate 66,709,394 downwards.
CTCAGTGGGTTGAAGCCTCTGCCTTCGGCTCGGGTCGTGATCCCAGGGTCCTGGGATGGAGCCCCGCATCGGGCTGTCTGCTCCGCGGAGAGCCTGCTTCCTCCTCTCTCTCTCTCTCTCTCTCTGCCTGCCTCTCTGCCTACTTGTGATCTCTGTCTGTCAAATGAATAAATAAATAAATAAAATCTTTAAAAAAAAAAAAAAAAGAACTTAGTCTCTGCTAGAACCTTCTAATTCAACCCATCCTTAAATTAGGGTCAAGGGTTTACACCCTCTGTAGTTCAGCACCTGATTCCCATAATAAAATATATCCTTTTACACTAAAGCAAAACTATTGACCCATCTGGGTCGTTAGAAAATGTATTCTAAGTTATTCATCCAGCAGACTAAAAAAACAAAAACAACAACAACAACAACAACAACAAAACACTGGCACCTGTGTGGCACAATCCTTAAGCAGTCTGCCTTTGGCTCAGGTCATGATCCTGGGGTCCTGGGATGGAGCCCCATGTAGGGCTCCCTGCTCCGCGGGAAACCTGTTTCTCCCTCTCCCACTCCCGCTGCTTGTATTTCCTCTCTTGCTGTCTCTCTCTGTCAAATTAATAAAATCTTAAAAAACAACAAATAAAAAAACCCTTCTGTGCTATACATAAAAATTCACAGTATACATTTCCCTAAGTGGGAGGAAAGAATTTATATGAGTGGACTTTTATATATTTAAAGATGGCTTGAACTAGAATTATATATATACTACTAATCTTTACATCCATAAGCACTATCTTACTCTAAATTACTATTACTGAGGTATACATTTTCATCCAGTTACCTTATTCATGTGTCATTCACAACACAGGATTGGGGCAAACACAGACACCGAGGCACTCAAAAATCCACATAAAATTTTTGACTCCCCCCAAATTTAACTATGAACAGCCTACTATTGATCAGAAATCTTAACAATAATGTAAACAATAACACATTTTTTGTGTTGTATATATTATATACTGTACTGTCACAATAACGTAATACATATTTTGCATTCAATGTATTATATACTGGATTCTTATAACATAGTAAGCTAAAAAATATTAATAAAATCGTATGGAACAGAAAATATGTTTACAGTACTGTATTAACCAAAAAAATATGTGGATAAGTAGACTCACACAGTTCAAACCCATGTTATGGGTCAACTATAGTTTATGAATGTTTTAACCCAATCTGCAAACAGACAACTTTATTTCACCTACATTATCATTAATTTTACAAAAAAACTGTGGGTAAGAGTAAACCTGTAAAAATTATACCTTTTACCTTTCTTCATCAGGCATCCTCATTAAAAACACAAGTTTGGATAGTTCACACACTATGCCACAAAGATGTTTCAGCACTTACGGAAGGTCTAATTTGCTATGAGATGTTTTAATTATACTACAAATAATAAGGTTTTACTGTTGGGGGAGAAGAATTACACCACACTTAGATCTAACTAACAGTAATAATTTATTTAATATGATGCTTCCCTCAGCTCAGATTCCAACTATTTTTAGACTTAAACAAATGCCAAATTTTCTAAGTATCAAATATCAAATAGGTGATATCTGAAATTAAAATTCTTTCCTTGAAACACACATTTTCCTTGTCCCTAACCTATGACTGACTCATCAAAATGGTTCGTTTTTTAAATATCACAGCCGAAGTCAGCTCCAACAAAAATCAAAATATACAGGATATGAGGAACTCAAAAAGTCATAAGGCATATAAAAAATAGCAAGATGATAGAAGCTCCTCCTTACCAGTAATCACTGCAAATGTAAATGGATTAAAACCTCCAATGAAAAGGCAGAGAATGGCAAATGGATTTAAAAATACAATCCAAAAAATTTGTTCTCTACAAGAAACTCATTTAGATATAAAGGCACAAATAGGTTGAAAGTAAAAAGACAGAAAAAGATATTCCATGCAAATAATAACCAAAAGCAATAAGGTGTAGCTATACTAACATCAGACAAAATAACTTCAAATTTTAAAAGATTACAAGAGACAAAGGAGGACACCAATTATTAATAAATGGTTCAAGAGGGCAAGAAGATATAACAATTACAAACATTCACATACCTAATAACAGAGCACCAAAATACAATAAGCAAAAATTGACAAAATTAAAGGAAAAAATAGTTTTATAGTAATTGTTGGGGACTTCAATACCCACTGTCAGTAATAAATAGAACAACCAGACATAAGACTAATAAGTAAACAGAGGACCTGAACAACACTATAAACCAACTATTGTTTATATGACCAACAGTCGGATATAAAACGCTACCAAACAACAGAATATGTATGTTCTTCTCAAATGCACATGGGACATTCTCCAGGATAGATCATCTTTTAGGCCACAAATTAGGTCTCAACAGATTCTAAGAGATAGGTATTATACAAAGTATCTTCTCCAACCACAACAGAATGAAGTTAGAAATAAATAAGAAAAAGAAAACTGGAAAATTCACAAATTTGTGGAAATTAAACACACTCTTTAATTACAGGTCGAAGAAAAAAATCAAGGCAAATGAGACAAATGAAAATAAAACATACCAAAATTTATGGGATACAGAGAAAGCAGTGCTAGGAAGTTAGTTTACAACTATAAACACTTACATTTAAACATTAAAAAAAAAAAAGTAAAGTTTTAAAAAGGGTGGGCGTGCACCTGGGTGGCTCAATCAGTTAAGCATCAGCCTTAGGCTCAGGTCATGATCCCAGGGTCCTGCGATGGAGCCAGGCATCATGCTCCCTTTCCCTTTCCCCTGTTCATCCCCTCCCTTGCTCTCGCTCTCATTCTCTATCTCAAATAAATTAAAAAAATAAATAAAGATCTCAAATGAACAACCTAACTTTACAAATTAAGGAACTAGAAAAAGCAGAACACAAAGCTAGTAGAATGAAGAAAATAATAATTAGAGCAGAGATAAATAAAATAGAGAATAGAAAAATAGAGAAAATTATCAAATAAAAAAATTGGTTCTTTAAAAAGATAAATGAAATTAATAAACCTTTATTAAACGTAAGAAAAAAACAGAAGACTCAGATTATTAAAATCAAGAAAGCATGTGAAGACACTGATTCTACAGAAATATAAAGGATTTTAAGTGAATAGTATGAAAAATTGTGCACCAACAGAGAACCTAAATGAAACTGACAAATTCCTATACACACAAAACGTACCAAAACTGAACAAAAAGAAACAGAAAATCTGAATAAATTCCTAACTATTAAGGAGACTGGATGAGTAATCAAAAACTTTCCAAAAAGAAAAGCCCCAGATTTGATTGTTTCACTAGTGAATTATACAAAACATTTAAAGAACATCAATCCTAATTCTTCCAAATAACTTAAGAGAATACTCCCTAACTAATTCTATGAGGCCAACATTGCCCTGATACCAAAGCCGAACAGAGAAATTACAAGAAAACTACAGATCAATATCCTTTCTGATCACTGATGTACAAAATAGCAGCAAACTAAATTCGGCAGCATGAAAGCAAATCAAAACCACCATGTGATACCTACCACGTCACACCCATTAGAATGACTGCACAAACCACCCCACCTCCCACCCAGTCCCCGCCCAAGAGAAAGACCAATCACACAGAAAACAAATGTTTACAAGGATGTGGAGAAACTGGAACCCTCATACACTGTTGGTATGAATGTAAAATGGTGCAGCTGCTATGCAAAGAGTAGGGTTGTGACACAGGAACTTAAAATAGAATTACCATATGACCCAGCAATTCCACTTCTGAATATGTACCCAAAAGAACTGAAAGCAGGGTCTTGAAGAAGTATTTGTACACCCATGTACAAAGCAGGGTTAGTCACAATGGCCAAAGGTTACTGAAACAGCCCAAGGGTGCAATGACAGATGAAGTGGTATATACAAACAATGGAACATTATTCAGCCCTAAAAAGAAAGAAATTCTGATGAATCTTGAAGACAATGCTAAATGAAACAGCCAGTCACAAAAGGGCAAATACTATGATTCTACTCATAAAAGGTACTTAAAGCCATCAAATTCATAAAGACAGAAAGTAGAATGGTGATTGTCAGGGGCTACAGGAAGAAGAAAATGAGGAGTTATTGCTTAATGGATACAAAGTTTCAGTTCCACAAGACAAAAAGATCTGAAGATGGACAGTGTGATGGTTGCACAACCATCTTAATGCTAATAAACTAAACACTTAAAAATGTTTAAATGATAATTTTTATATTATATATACAGCCATAATTTTTAAAGTAAATTTTTAAAAATCAAAATATGAACCAAAAATATGAATATAAATCAATGTTAAGAATTGGGAAAAATAAGTTTCAAATGAAAACACAAATTATAATTGGTAAAACAGAATTAACAAATGAAAAAGACATTCTCAACAGGCAAAGAAAAAAATCCAGACTTCTAGAGTTGTAGGAAGCTTCAAAGATCATCTGGGAGTCAAATTCTCTTACTTTGCAAATAGGAGAGAAGCTCATCACAGAGGTTTGCTATCTTGCATTACCCATTATCACTTCTACCTACATGCAACTAGAAACTGTGCCTACAACAAATTAATAAATCTGGAGAATTCCCATCAAAAGTAGTATCCTTTTCAATTCATTAAACTCATTATATGTAGGCAGTGTTCACACTTTTATTACCGTTATTGCATCATAAATCCTCACAAACCTTATTACTTTTATTCCCCATGTTACCTATACCCTTAGAATCTTCGTAATCTTTTTTTTTTTTTAAGATTTTATTTATTTGTCAGAGACAGAGGGAGAGAGAGCGAGCAAGCACAGGCAGACAGAGAGGCAGGCAGAGGCAGAGGGAGAAGCAGGCTCCCTGCCAAGCAAGGAGCCCAATGTGGGACTCGATCCCAGGACCCTGGGATCATGACCTGAGCCGAAGGCAGCTGCTTAACCAACTGAGCCACGCAGGCGTCCCGAATCTTCATAATCTTAAATCATTTTCTCCCTAAGGTAGGATGTGAGGCAAGGACAGCAAGTGCTGGGTACCTCTTCTTAGGATGGTTCATCCTCAGCATGAATTAGGTAAGAAATGAACAGAGATTAAGAAGGGAAGCTAAAATGCTTATTTTAGCTTAAGAGCTCAGTATCAGTTGAGATTTTCACACTGTGCCTTCACTATTTGTCTAATATGCAACCCCCCCATATTAGATTTGAACATATGTGTGGATCATAAATCCCAAATCTTTTTGTTTTTAGATAATCTAATTTCGACTACTAGTACTGTAGTTCTACTATACTAGTATATAATACTAATACTATAGTTCCCCCGTATCAGCACCTGACCAAAAGAAATCTCAAGAACCCTAAACTTCCTGTGAATAACCTCTATTGGGCCTGTAAAAAAAAAAAAAAAAATGAATACAGCCTTTACTGGGGACCAAAAGTCTGAAGCAAAAACAGACTAGTGATTGTCACCACCACTTCCCTTCCTTATCAAGGTTTGGTAAGAATCAACTGATTTATACAAGAAGTCCTCAAAATGTGGTCCATAGTCCCCTCGGCACCTGATACCTTTTCAGGGGGTCCACAACGTCAATACTATTTTCATAGTAACACTAAAATATCATTAAACTTTTTAACTGTATACATTTATACTAATGGTACAAAAGCAATGATGTATAACATTTCTGGCATCTTGGAACAACTTATGGTACTGGCAACAAACTGCACTATTAGTCATTATATTTTTCAACATCAAGTAACAGTTGCTATTTAAAAAAAAAAAAAAAAAAAGCCTTTTCACTTAAGAATGTCCTTCAAGGGGCACCTGAGTGGCTCAGTTGGTTAAGCAACCCTTCAGCTCAGATCATGATCCCAGGATCCTGGAATCCAGCCTGATGTTGGGCTCCCTACTAGTTGGAGTGTCTGCTTCTCTCTCTCTCTCTGTCCCTCCCCCTGCTTGTGAGTGCATGCTCACTCTCTCTCTCTCTCTTGCTCTCTCTCAAATAAATAAAATATTTCCAAAAAAAAAACAGTAAAGATTAATTTTATATTCTCAGCCCTTGAATATATACCTTTACATCTTTTTAAATATTCTATGTGACAAAATGTTAAGTACACATAAAGCATTTCTGTCCACATACTGAATTACAATAGTTGATGGCTGTCTCAAGGTAAAGTACTTGCGTGACTGAACTAAGGGCTGACACTAGTCTCTTTTTTTCATGAAACACCATTTTTACTTGAAAGAATGACTACGATTATTCACACTTACGTATTTTGGCAGAGGTTCTCTCAGAGATTAACAAAATCTGCTTGTCACTTCTAGGAAACAACTGGCAGTCATATTTCTTGCCAATGATAAAATCTGCACTTTCAAGCAAAAATCAAATTTCTGGAAAACTCGTATCCACCATCAGTCATATCATGACCTGGACAGCTTCCCAATAATTTGTTTCTGATAAGTGGTAATATTAACAAATGTGATTTTTTAATAACATAGGAAATGTGTCAACATTTGGAAGATCTGCATAACTGAGCCAATACTTAAAAAGGACCACAGCATGATGCTACAAATTCAGGCATAGTTATGTAAGATCCATTCAAAGTTCAGACCAGTCGATTTTAATGAAACACTATGAAAAAAGTCCATTGACATGATCTCAGATTCCACACTGCAAATAACTAAAAAACCAACACATGTTGAGCTGTGATGTTGTACCAAACAAGAAAATCCATTATTATCTGAAAAGGCTATTAAAATGCCTCCCTCTCTTTTACAGCCATTAGCTATGTAAGGTAGGATTTGTCTTTCTATATACTTCAAACCAAAAAACACTGCAAAAGACTAAATGCAGGAGTAGACAGAAGAATCCAGATGTTCCTATTAAACTAGACATTAGAGAAAAAAGTAAAACAAAACTGCTCTTCTCACTGCCTTATCTATTTTGAAAATACTTATTTTCAATAAAAATGTTTACATTAACAAATTACTGTCATATATAAGTAAATTAATAAAAGTTATACATATCTTTTTAATTATAAGACAATAACTACAGGCATAATCCACAAAAGCTCTTTGGGTTGCTCAGTAACTCTTAAGAATGGAAAAGGGTCTGAAATCAAAAGTTTGAAAACAACTGATTTAAAGAACTGAGTATTTTTTTTGTTTTGTTTTGTTTTTTTAATAAATTTTTTATTTTTTATAAACATATATTTTTATCCCCAGGGGTACAGGTCTGTGAATCACCAGGTTTACACACTTCACAGCACTCACCAAAGCACATACCCTCCCCAATGTCCATAATCCCACCCCCTTCTCCCAAACCCCCTCCCCCCAGCAACCCTCAGTTTGTTTTGTGAGATTAAGAGTCACTTATGGTTTGTCTCCCTCCCAATCCCAAGAACTGAGTATTAATATCAGATCCTTGCAAACAAAGAACAGTTAAGTACATAAAATCATTAATTTAAAAAAAAAAAAAACCTTCCTAGAAAAATTACATGAAAGCTGAAAAGGAATACAATGTCAAATCAAAACCAACCTCACTCTCTAACACCAATAAAGAAGAAAATAAAAGAATGCACAGATAAAAGTGATTTTTTATGTCCTGGAAACATCATGCAATATCTTGATCAGATAAACTCATATATACCTATTAATAGTTAGATAACATTTTTGATAGCAGCACATCACAGTCACAGAAAACACACAGTCACAGAAACACACCATCACAAAGTCAAAAACAGGTGATTAAAATAGCAGTCATGACCACCAAGAGGGAGACAATCCAAGGTTCCGTCAGAAGGGACAAACAGGGATACTTCAGCACCTCTCCAGCAGCATCGCAGGGCATGCAGCTCAGGGTCTAGCTGTTCTATTTAAAACTAAATTACATGCTTCCAAGGCAAGATAGTGAGACTAAGTTCTTATTTAGCCCCAAAGGAGCCAATGGGTCACCATGGAATTATTCTACAGTAATAATGCTCCATCAACCTTAAGTCCTTCTTCAGCTTACTAGACCCCTTGGAAGAGTGAGGAAAAGCAATAGCAGTAATATTTACTGAAAGATTACTACATGCCAGGCACTGTGCGCTAAGCACTTTATGTGCATTTAATATTCAAGATCTTCAGGGCATAACCATTATTACTCCCTTTTTGGAACTGAGAAGACTGAAGCACAAGAGGATAAATAACTTGCCTCAAGCAAAGCCAGGCTTCAAACCCAGCCAGGGTGGCTATGAAGCCCAACTTCCTAGGCTCTACACTACAGTACAAAGGCACAGTAACCAAGAACAAAAGATAAAAATTTAAAATTCCACGTTCACTCTAAACAACTTCTGTCATTCACATCAAGAGCCACCACCTAAGGAAGGCTCCCAACTTGCAGAGAGCTCTCTGACAGTTTCATCCATAACTACTGATAGACTGTTCAACTTCCAGGTACCGAAGGACCTTAAGCAAGAGTACATTTTGGAAGGTGAACACTGTGGAGATTTAGTGAAAACTCCAAAATGTAGAACCTAATACAAATTAGATAATTTCAAAAGTCTTCGATCTCTTTTCCCTCTGCTGTTGGAGATAAAAAAAAAAAAAAATTATTATATAATAGTCTAACTAATCTGTTTCAAAGAGAATAATGCTTCAATGCAAGTCAACGGGGAAAGCTTCATAAAAATTGCTTCTACAAAAGCTTAAATTACATTAAAACACTTAAATATTCTGCAGAGGAACTCCAAGTCCATCCCCTTCATTTCAAAGTTCAGGGTAAGACTGCAGTGCTAAGTGTAGAAGCAATTAAGGCAGAGTTTTGAGGTCATTAAAAATGAATCTATAGCTTCACTGCAGAACCTAACTCAAGCCAGGTGGAATGGGAAACTAAAGAAATCATATCACAATGAGAAAATAAGCAGTAGATAAGACATGGCTATCTCACAGCAATTACAGGACTAATGACAGCAATTATAGTAAATACTTACACATCTCCCGGGGTTTTGTTTGGTTTTGATTAGTATTTGGCACATGTTTTGAAATAGGTACTATTTAAAGTGCCTTAAATAAACTACTACTTTTCAGCTTACTGAACTGAAAACATTCCACTACACTATTACAAAAATAACTTTCTAGTTTTCTCAGGAAAAAAGACAATTTATAAGAAGAATTCAGAGGTTACTAAAGAAAGTGATAGAACTCGATTTACATAAAGATTACAACATGGACATAAAAGTGAAAATGAGTGATCAAGAAGACTGTTCATGTCCTTTCTCACTGCAAACTGTCATGCATTATAATTAAACACTGCCACAATTTTCAACACCTAAAGAAAAACAAAACACCCACAAGGAATTAACATTGCCAAAAAAAAAAAAAAAAAAAATCCGGTAAGTGTTACAACACATTAGGTCATCAGCAGCGCTGGACCTTCAAGCTCTGAATTGAGCAAGCCATGTTAAAACAAGAAATGGCCTTGAAATTATCAACACTCATATCGATTATGCTAAGGTGTATAAAAACTCCACTGTAAAATGGGTAAATGCCCAGGAAACCAACCGATTCAAAACTGCACTAGTACTAATACTAGCACTAGTACTAATAAGAGGCTTAACCGGCACAAGCGGAAAACAACAGTAGAGACAAGCCTTTGCGCGGGGGTTGCAGAAGTCCTTGAATACTTGCAATGAAGAGCCCGCAACTCAGGAAGGCAGGCTGTAAGGAAACTCTGCACTGTCATCTAGGGCGATCTGATTCAGGTTCAAACCAAACCCAAAAGGCGACAAGTTGTAAACAGAGAACACACTTCAGGCCAAACCACCCCGTGAAAGGAAGCAAACCTAGCCACCGCCGAAATCACACAACACCAACCCCACTGCAAAGCAAGGCGCACCTAGACGGTGGGTGCCAGGGTGGGTGGGGAGGCAGGGCGCGCGCCCGCCCCCGGCCCGCCGCCCCTCGGCTCTGCTCAGCGCTGCAACGCGGCGACCGCCGCTCCCGGCCCCAGAGAAAGGGCAGGGCACCGGGGCTGCCTCTGCCCGAAAACTGCGTCGGCGACCCTCCGCCTGGGATTGAGGCGGGGGCCACCGAGTGCCCGCAGGTGGGGGCGGGGTGGGGCGTTTTCCAAAAACCAGCCAAAGCCCCTAGCCATCAAGGGCTTCCCTCCAGCTCGGGTCCACTCGCCCCGAGAGACACGCGTTACACAACCTGTCAGGTGAGGGGCGGCGGGGTCCCAGAACGCAGACCGCGGCGGGCCCGGGGTCGCTCCTTCCCGCTTCTGCCGCGGCCGGGAGAGAGCGGAGGGCAGCGGGCGGGAAAGCCGCAGCCGAGAGGGGGCCGGCCCGGACGCACGGACGGTGGCGGGGCGCTCACCGGCTCAGGACGGGGCGCTGGCAAGGACTGAGCAGAGCCGCAGCACCCGGCTCGGCGTCGGCAGCGCCAGCGGCTGCTCTCTGGAAGAACGGCGGACTCCTCGCCGCCCGCCGCCCGGTGTTTTCATACAAACCCCGATGGCAGGCGAGGCTGAGGCAGCGGAGGCTGAGGCAGAGGCGGCGGCGGCGGCGGAACCTGCCCGCATCCCGAGCAACGTCAGCGCGGCGCCCCGCCCACCGCACGCCCGGGGCCAGCGAGCTAGCGCGCGCCGGGCAGAGGGAGGGCAGAGTGCGCGTGCGCGCGGGCCGTGTGGGCACGCGCTGGTGGGAGGGAGGGGCATGCGCGGGCCTGAGCAAGGATGGGGCTCAGGGAGCGCGCGTGGGCAAAGAGGGAGCGTGCGCAGGAAGCGGGCAGGGCGCGCGCGCCGGCGTTTGGCGCTGTAGGGCGGGGAAGGCGCGGCCGGGGTCGGAGGAAGGGGATTGCTTGCGCCGGGGGCCCTGAGCCTTCTGCCGGCGTCCAAACGAACCAATTCGGTTCGCGGGCGGCTTCCCACTTTCTGCAATTCATCTTCCTCTACGGTCCCGCCTTTTCCCGGAACTAAGCCGGCTCCCATCCCCACCACCATCAATCACCCCCCTCTTCGGAGGCTGATAGCTGCACTGGAGGAGCGGTTCTTAATTCCTCCACGTGGAATCAGCCCCTGGGGACCGTGGTAAAGCTCAGCCTTTTCCTGACCTCAAGCAGAGTCCATAAGAAGCAGCTGGAAGACCTGCAGTTACCACAGCTGTGCTCTCAGAACCCAAGGAAATTACACCTTATGGCCAAACCTCAATAAATTACAAGCCTGGAGCTGCGGAGAAAAAAAAAAAATAGCATGCTGATTTATTTTTTGCTTTGTCGTAATGTGCCTGCATAGAGTCACGAAAATGGTAATGTTAAATTAGCCCCTGAACGCAGAGTGTTTTTTTAATAAGAGCCTGAGTAATGTGTCAGAGAGATTGAATACTGATACACCCCCTTCTGTTTTGACTGCACATAAAGACACTATAATAGATTCTTAATAAATACTCAACATTTACTTTTTTCCAAGATCATAAATCATGTCTGCTGCTGTTTATACTAGCTGCTACAGAATGTAAAATTATTACAGCCAGATAGAGAAATAAATTGAGAGCTGTGATATTTTTGTTGTGTTTTCTTATCACCATGTTTAAACGAAATTAAACAGATGTGAAGGCAGTTCACAAGGTAATCTGAGGTGCACCACACATGCTTCTCACAGTATGCCCTTGAGAGATAGCTTGACTAGGATAAACAAGGGAAAGGGACTACCATTTTATAAATGCCATAATTTCCATGGCTGTGAGTACCAAAAAGTAGATAACAGTATTTTAAGTAACTTTAAACAAGAGCCACCCCAGATCACCTATCTGAAAAGCATATCTGACAACACCTAATTACCTAAGAATATTTAACATTTTACAGAAATCAAGTACATGTAATATACATAAGACTTTATTTAAAGAGTATCTTCCTTAATGAATCAACCTGCAATATATAAAGATACAGACATAAATGTGAATGTATGTGTACATAGAATTTGAATTCCACTTAAGCAAAGCATTGTTAGTGTGGTTTGATGGCCAGGACACAGGCCTGGTAGATTAATCCGCACAACTAAGGAAGAAGCAGAGCCACTCCCTGTCTGTCACCTTTTTCCACTATTTTATATGGTTTCCTCAACACACCTTGTTACAATGTATAAAACTAAATATAAATGATTGTTTGATTTAGATCAGAGTCTGATCATCTACTGATATTCATTTAACTCCCAATTCCTCAAGTCAGTCTAGCCACTGCCTTATAGGAATTCAATAAATGTTTGCTTTTTTAACTCTGGACTAGTCAGACAAAGAAAAATGAACAGTGGAGCCCAGCTATCTCTTTCTCCTCTTTTGCTTGTTTCCCTGCCTCCATCCAACTCTTGACTTTGGTTCAGGTCCTGATCTCTGTCTGGGTTATGAGGGGGAGCCCTGCGTCAGATTCTGTGCTGGGCATGGTGCCTGCTTAAGAGTCTCTCTCTCTCCCCCTTTCCTTATGCCCTTCTCCCCACTGCTATCCCTCTCAAAAAAAAAAAAAAAAAAAGTAACATCCAAATTGCAACAAATATTTGACAAAACTATATAAGCCCTAAGGTTTAGAACAGCCATGGACCCTCTCAAAGGTCTACAGCCATTTCCATCTTGAACCACAAATATTAAGAGCACAATCTTGATCATGAAGTTTCTGAAACATACCCAGGCCTCTGAAGTTCTAAGTCTGTTACAACTATTCAACATCAGTTAACATCAGTTAACAAAATCAGTTAACATCATACACCACATCAATAAAACAAAGGATAAAAAATCACTTGATCATCTTAATAGACATAAAAAAGCATTTGACAAGGACTATACCCCAACATAATAAAGGCCAGCTATGAAAAACCCAAAGCTAATACCATCCTCAACAGCAAAAAACTAAGAGCTTTCCCGCTAAGGTCAGGAATAAGAGAAAGATGTCCACTGTCACCACTTTTATTCAACATAGTACTAGAAGTCCTAGACATAGCAATCAGACAAGAAAAAGAAATGAGACATCCACATTGGTAAAGAAGTTAAACTGTCACTATTTGCAGACAACATAATACTATACACAGAAAATTCAAAAGATTCCACCGAAAATAAATAAATAAACTACTGGAAGTAATAAATGAATTTAGTAAAGTGGTTAATACATAGTCTTTCTTTCTTTCTTTCTTTCTTTTTTTTTGTTAGATTTTACTTATTTATTTGAGAGAGAAACAGCACAAGCAGGGTGGAGGGGCAGATGGAGAAGGAGAAGCAGACTCCCCAATGAGTATAGAGCCCAACATGGGGCTGGATCCCAGGACCCCAAGATCATGGCCTGGGCTGAAGGCACATGCTTAACCAACTGAGTCACTCAAACGCCCCTCCCTGTGTTTCTACGCATTAACAACAAAGTCTTAGAAAAAGAAATGTAAAAAACAAGACCATTTACAATTGCACCTAAAAAGTTAAAATACCTAAGAATAAACTTAAACAAAGAGCTGCAAGACCTATACCCTGAAAACAATAAAATGCTGATCAAAGAAATTGAAGATGACACAAACAAATGGAAAGATATTCCATGCTTATGGACTTGAAGAATTACTATTGTCAAAATTCCCATATTACCCAGAGCAATGCAGAGATTCAATGCAATCCCTATCAAAATACCAATAGCATTTTTTGCAAAACTAGAACAAGTAATAGTAAAATTTATATGGAACCCAAAAAGACCTTAATAACCAAAGCAATCCTGGGAAAGAAGAACAAAGCTGGAGATATCACAATACCAGATTTCAAGATATAAGAAAGCTGTAGCAATCAAAGCAATATGGTACAGGCACAAAAGTAGACACATAGATCAGTGGAACAGGATAGAGACCAGAGAAATAAACTCACAATTATACTCAGTTAATCTACAACAAAGAAGGCAAGAATATATATACTATGAGGAAAAGACAGTCTTTTCAGTAAATGGTGCTGGGTAAATTGGACCACTTTCTAACACCATACACAAAAGTAAACTCAAAAATGGATTAAAGACCTAAATGTAAAACCTGAAACCACGAAATTCCTAGAAAAGAACGCAGGTAGTAATTTCTCTGATATCAGCCACAGCCACATTTTTCTAAATATCTCTCCTAAGGCAAGGGTAATAAAAGCAAAAATAAACTACTGGAACTACATGAAAATAAAAACCTTCTGCACAGCAAAAGAAACCACTAACAAAACTAAAAGATAATCTGAACGAGATAAGATATTTGCAAATGATACATTTGATAAGAGGTTGATATCCAAAATATATAAAGATCTATACAGCTTGGGCCCCTGGGGGATTTAGTCAGTTGAAGACCTGCCTTTTGCTTTCAGGTCAGGTTGCAATCTCACTGTGGTAGGACACAGCCTGTGTTCAGTGGAGAGCCTGCTTCAGGTTCTCTCTCACTCTCTTTCCCGCTCTTGTGCTTGCTCTCTCTCTCTCAAATAAATAATTAAAAATCTTAGGGAAAAAAAGAACTATACAGCTCAACATTAAAAAAAAAAAACACAAAAAACTTAGTCCATTAAAAAATGGACAGAATACCTAAATACACACCTTTCCAAAGAATGCAGACAGATGGCCAACACACACATGAAAAGATGTTCTACATCACTGATCTTTAGGGATACACAAATCAAAACAACAATGAGATATCACCTTACATCAGTTAGAATGGCTAAAATCAAAATGATAAGAAATAACAAGTGTTGGCAAGAATTTGGAGAAAAAAGAACCCTCATGCACTGTTGGTAGGAATGTAAGCTAGTACAGTCACTGTGGAAAACAGTACAGAGTTTACTCAAAACTTAAAAATAGAAATACCATTATCAAAAATTCCACTATCAGGTATTGACCCAAAGAAAATACAAACACTAATTCAAGAAGATATATATACCCTTCTGTACTTTACAGTATTATTTACAATAGCCAGGTTATGGAACCAACTTAGTGTCCACCAACACACAAGTGGATAAGGAAAATGTCATGTGCGTGTGCTCACACACACACACACAGAGGAATATTACTTAGCCATTAAAAAAGGATGAGAGGGGGCGCCTGGGTGGCTCAGTGGGTTAAGCCGCTGCCTTCGGCTCAGGTCATGATCTCAGGGTCCTGGGATCGAGTCCCGCATCGGGCTCTCTGCTCAGCGGGGAGCCTGCTTCCTTCTCTCTCTCTCTCTGCCTGCCTCTCAGTGTACTTGTAATTTCTCTCTGTCAAATAAATAAATAAAATCTTTAAAAAAAAAAAAAAAAAGGATGAGAGGTTGTCATTTGAGACACTGTGCATGCACTTAGAGAGTATTATGCTAAGTGAAATAAGCCAGACTGAGAAAGACAAACACCATATTATCCCACTCATAAGTGGAAATTTTTTAAAAAATGAATTAACAAACAAAAAGAAGAATTAAAACTATAAATACAGAGAACAAATTAATGGTTACCAGAAGGGAGGGGTGAGGAGGAATGGGCAAAATGGGTGAAGGGGAGAAGGTGATACAGGCTTCCAGTTATGGAATGAATAAGCCATGGGAATGAAAGGCACAGAATAAGGAATACAGTCAAGGATGTTGTAGTAGTGATGTAAGGGGACAGATGGTAGCTCCCCTAGGGTTAACACAGAATAACATACACACTTGTCAAATCACTAAGTTGTGGGACGCCTGGGTGGCTCAGTTGGTTAAGCAGCTGCCTTCGGCTCAGGTCATGATCCCAGCGTCCTGGGATGGAGTCCCACGTTGGGCTCCTTGCTCAGCAGGGAGCCTACTTCTCCCTCTGCCTCTGCCTGCAATTCTGTCTGCCTGTGCTCCCTCTCTCTATGATAAATAAATAAAATCTTGAAAAAAAAATCACTAAGTTGTATGTCAAACTAATTGACATTGCGTGTCAACTATACTAAAAGTTTAAAAATGAACAAATAAAAATAACCTTTAATGGGCGCCTGGGTGGCTCAGTGGGTTAAGCCGCTGCCTTCGGCTCAGGTCATGATCTCAGGGTCCTGGGATCGAGTCCCGCATCGGGCTCTCTGCTCAGCGGGGAGCCTGCTTCCTCCTCTCTCTCTCTGCCTACTTGTAATCTCTCTCTCTGTCAAATAAATAAATAAAATCTTTAAAAAAAAAAAAATAACCTTTAAAATTTGTAAATAGAAAATAAAAAGGACCAGAATCTCTGTCTCCAGCAACATAGTGTGATTACTACTTCTACCAAAAACATTCACATTTATATATAGTTTTGTGGTTTTCCTTTTAGAGCACTTCCCACAGTGTGAGGAAAAAGAAAATTTTCCATCATTTTTTGGGTCAGTTTCTCAATCTTACAATTTAGACACTGTTTTAAGTGTTTATTTAAATTCCAGTATAGCTAATATACAATGTCATCTTAGTTTCAGGTATATAATATAGTGATTCAACACTTCCATACAACACCTGGCACTCATCACAAGTGTACTCCTTAATCTCTTTGTTTTGCTTTTAATTAGCAAAATAAAATAAACTTTTTAAACAAAAATCATAAAGACTAGAAGTACTTTTATTCCCTATTTAATAAAATTGCTCAGCATTTCCAAAAGATTTCTTCATTAATAATTAACTGATTTGAAAACATTAAGGAAATTGTTCATATCAGCTGTCCAGAGCTTCCCTGAGGCAAACTGAAGCCAGCCCCCTTATTCACCCCACACACAAGGTGGAGGTCATCAAGACACCAAGGAAAGAGACAATCCACTCCAGATTGGTAGATGATAGGCTTAATAAGCAAGAGAATTTACATAGAGGCTTGTCTTGTGCAGCCACGAGATGAGTTCTCTGCAGCCACCCAAGAATTCTTAAAAGTTTCTGCAGAGGCCTTAACTGGGTTCAGTCGCAGATACCATCCAGACAGTCTCAACATCAAGTGTCTTAAGGCTATGTCCTTGGGATAGCCTCTGGGAGTAGAGAATGCACATTCCAAAGACAAGCAAGAAGGTAAGGAGGCTGTGATATCAGGGGTCCAGCTCACAGGGGTCATGTCCTCTCAATAATCTTCCCCCAACACTAACCGTTAATGAGACTGAAACTTAGAAATGGGGTCAAAACTAAGTTCACTTTTTCACATTTAAGAAACTTTTCGGGGCACCTGGGTGGCTCAGTGCGTTAAAGCCTCTGCCTTCAGGGGCGCCTGGGTGGCTCAGTGGGTTAAGCCGCTGCCTTCGGCTCAGGTCATGATCTCAGGGTCCTGGGATCGAGTCCCACATCGGGCTCTCTGCTCAGCGGGGAGCCTGCTTCCTCCTCTCTCTCTCTCTGCCTGCCTCTCTGCTTACTTGTGATCTCTCTCTGTCAAATAAATAAATAAATCTTAAAAAAAAAAAAAAAAAAGCCTCTGCCTTCAGCTCAGGTCATAATCCCCATGCTGGGATCGAGCCCCACATCAGGCTCTCTGCTCAGTGGAGAGCCTGTTTCCCCATCTCTCTGCCTGCCTCTCTGCCTACTTGTGATCTCTGTTTGACAAATAAATAAATAATATCTTAAAAAAAAAAAAAAAAGAAAATTTTCAATGCTTAATATATCATTAAGTGAGAAAAGCAAATTGATGAACTGAATGGATTATATGAGCCCATTGGTATTGTTAAAAAATCAATACTATAGAATATACTATGCGTTTCCAGTTTCATAAACAAAGTTAAAAGAAAAATGGGATTCTGTTTTCTAAGAAAGAGACAATTCCATTTACTAGAATTACTTACGGACAGGTTGAAGTAGGAGCTGCTGCCTTATATATTTTGCACTGTTTAAACATTTTTAAAGCATGAAATGTAACAAAAAATAAGATAAAATTGAAAACAAGAAAATAAAAGAGAGTCTCCAAAATTATGTAGGTTTCAAATTGCTCGAATTCTAGATCCTCCTCTATTCATTTACTGATACACATTTTAATTGATTATTTGCATAGCTGCTTGTCTGGGCCTTAGGGAAAGTAGCTTTCATTAGGTTATTAAAGACTTCCTAATTCAAAAGGATTAGGAACATGGCTTAAAAGGAATACACTCAGGGACATAACATATTCATGATATATTGTTATGTAAGCTAACAAATTACATGCAACGTGAATTCATTTTTGTAAAAACATGTCTATATACATAATAAGAAGACTGGAAGTATATACATTGAAGTTCTAACAACAATTATCACTTACTAGTGGGATTACAAATCATTTCAAATTCTTTTTATTTCTCAGTATTTATCACATTTTCTACAATGAATTATAATATTTTAACAAAAAAAACTAAAATGTTACATAATTTAACTGTCGTCGTGACTAACTTTGTGTGTAGATTAAAAGGTAAGAGTATATGTCAAAGCAGGCGATAAATCATAAGGCACTTACAAATATTAATTATTGTTTTTCAAGCTTTAAAGCAGGCCCAGAACACAATAGATTGCATTAGCCTGAAACCAAATGTGAGCATTGGAAAGTCTCATTCACACAGTAATCTCTTCTGTCACAATGAAACTTGTGGACAAACACCATTTAAAACAGGAGTTGATGGGAATATAGAGGATTTGGATTTTTTTCTAATTATAAAGAAAATTCATCCAGAATATCTTGATATATTTAGCCTCAGGTTTAAACATAAGACATACATTTTCACAATTTCTTGAAGAAACACTATTTCCTATTTAGAATATGTGAAATTTGGGGGATTCCTTCATCCTCCCAGGGCTAGACCTGGCTTTAATTCCTGATTCATCACTTTGCATCCTTTGACGCATCATGTTGAGATGGAAATTTCAGGACAATAATCAATCAAAGGAATGAAAGGGCCTCTTTATTCTCTATTTGTATCAGTCTCCATGTTGGAGATCCAGATCTTGGGAAGAGTCCAGCAGTGGCTAAATGGATGACAGAGAAGTCACTTTGGTCTGTTAACAGAGATGGCTGGAAATCCACTATCTAGGGTGCTGGGAAAACTTGTTCATGCGAGGTGTCTCACTGGAGACACTCTGCTGTGAGACTGTCTGGAAGGGTGCCAGCTACTGGCCATTGGGTGCTGGTAGTCATCTGCTGGTGGTGAAGGTGACCAGCTGGGTGCTATCGAAGCCATGTGTTGGAGAAGGCACCCAAGGGGACAAAATGTTGGTCTCTGCTGTGGCAAGCCAGGCATGCAACAGTAACTTTAGCCAAGTCACCCTCAGGAAGTATAAGTCCGTGTTGTTGAGCATCCATCCCTCCCTCCCCACAGTCACTTTGTTCCAGGATCTGCTGAGCCAACACTGGGGTGGCTAGAGAAACTGCCTGACATCTCAGAGAGCATCATTTTGTCCATCTGATAATGAAGAGCCTTCTGGGCTGTGGCTGCCCTTCCGTGGACTCCTGTGGAGCTCATGAATCCTCCCAGTTTGTACCCTTCCTTGTCATCAATCTTTCAATCCTGTTTCTTCCAAGTCCCTGACCCACTAGTCCAACAATTGACAACTGCCCAAGAAGCAGTGTAGACCCACTCTGCTGGCTGTCTCCCTCCAGACATGGAAAACCAAATCTATTACTCGAAATCCTGCCCACTGAAAGTATTTTTCCTCAACCTTGTCCTTCGGCATGACTGCTAAGTTGAGCTGTAATGCTCTAGCCATCCACTCTCGGCAGTGCTAGCACATTCTACAGACCTAGCTGTAAACCAGCCTTGATCTATTTTCTTCCTCAGACAACTAGTCATATACACAATGTCCCCAAAATATCAAGGTACTATTTGTAATGCTTTCAGTCTTCCTTCTATCATGGGAACCCTCAATTTCCCAAAAGATTCTAGACCTGTAATTCCTCTCTGAGAAATTGAAGTTTCTCATGGCCTTACTGTGGAGTCTCCGTAGTCTGAGCAGGCTTTAATTCTGGGACACTGGTCAAAGTAATTTATAACTTCCCTTTGAATGGTTTGATAGTCAGAGTGAGAAGCTTATAACTTGATTATTTATAAAGAAACACATGTCAAAAACATAAGGAAACAGGATTCATAAATAAGAAGGATTTCAACCAAAAGATTACCAGATGTTTCTCAGTGAGGCATGGAAACATCTTACAGAAAAATACTCAGTGACTTTGGCCTGCCTTGCTTTTAAGAACAATGGTCAAAATATGCTGATTATTGTTTCTATAAGAAATGAAAAATTGCAATTTAGGTAGGGTCAGACATCTCAGGCCCCATTCTGGGATTTCCTTGAGAATCCCTCACAACACAGGATAACAGAGAAGGAATGCTTCTTTCTTCTGAGAATTCATTTCTCTTGATCTCTAGAGTGTGCAGAATAATGAACCACGAAAGATATCCACATTCTAATTCCCAGACTTTGCAGATTTGATTAAATTAAGGGCCTTGAGATAGGAAGATTATTCTGGATCATCAGGATTATTCCAAATTCTCTGGGCCCAGTATAATCACATGAGACCTTAAAATCAGAAAGCCTTTCCTGGCTGTGGTCAGGGGAAGATTTGGTTGCAGAGGATGGCTCAGAAAGAAGCAACATTGCTGGCTTTGAAAAAGGAGAAGAGGTCGTGAGCTGGAAAATCTGGGTGGTCTCAAGAAACTGAAAAAGGTAACAAAAGGGATTCTCCCCAGAACCTCCAGAAAGGAAGGCAGCCCTGTCAAAAATCTTAATTTTCACCTAATAAGACCTATGTCAGATTTCTTTTTTTTTAAAGATTTTATTTATTTATTTGATAGAGAGAGACACAGTGAGAGAGAGAATACAAGCAGGGGGAGTGGGAGAAAGAGAAGCAGGGTTCCTGTGGATCAGGGAGCTGATGCGGGGCTCCATCCCAGGACCTGGATTATGACCTCAGCTGAAGGAAAATGTTTAATCAACTGAGCCACCCAGGCATTCACAAAAAAACTTTTTAAAAAGATTCTAAGAGATTTACAAATGCTGGAGTTCTACTCTCACATACAAGCCAGAAATCTTTTATGTTAACTATTTAAATTTAGAGATATGATTGCATATACTCAGAAGATCTCAGAAAAAATAAACAAGGAATTGATAACAATGTTTGCTTCTGGGGACAAGTGGCGGGCTACAGTTTATTGAATACCATATCGTGTTTGTAAATGATACCATATGCCTGTGATGTCCACCATAATTACTACTCGATTTTTTAAAATGTGAGGCTTTTACATTAGCTATTCTTTAGAATTTTATATAGAGAGATCTTTCACGTAGAGATCCAGTGCACCTGTGTATAACAGATAATCACACTGATAAGAACAAGTCAAATGACATTACATCATGATCTCAAAGTTGAAAAACTCCTCTTTAAAAGAAAAGTCATGTGTATGTGGGTGTATATGTGTGTTTCTAAAGAAGCTACTGGTTTTGGATGGTGGATAAAGTGATTTTCATTTTGAACTTTTTGCTTCTTAACTGTCTAAAAATTTATAAGCGACATTCGGGTTGCTTTTGTAATTAGAAGAGGAGCCATTTTAGAAGGTGTATTTAAAAGGTTAGAACCTCCCATGATTTCAGCCCAGCTCACCCAACTGACTCATTTTCCAGTTTCCTTGTAGCAAAGAGAGTTTCCCAGTTGCTACCTATAAGACAGGGACAGTGTGCTGACTACCGCAGGCAAAATCTCAGAAGGAAAATTCCTAATCAATGGCTCTGGGGTTCAACATGGTTACTTAAGAAATTTTGAATTTTCCATTCGTGGGTCCTTACTTTATCAGTTGGTGAGAAACTAACTGATGTTAACTAAACTCACAAGTAACTGAATTATGCCCAGTAGAATGATCATTTGTTAACAGTAAGATATGTGATTTTCGGGGGAGCAAAGAGCTCTGGCTTACTATTTTCCAAAGTTTTTTCGTAGTGGTCTGCTTTCTTCACGCAATGGTTAGGTTGGCTTGTTTTGTTTCGCTTGTCTGTTTGTTTCTGTTTGGTGGGGGAACCAACATGTAAAACAAAGAAAATGAAGCTGCTCCGGATGCAGATAGATAAAGATCTGTTCAAGCCTCAAGCAATTCTTCTCCTCCCTTCCCCAGATGTCCCCCAGGGAGTTCCTTAGAATCCCCAGGACTTTAAAGGACACCATCAAGCACCAATGCATCTACAGGTACCAAAACAACAACAACAAAAAAAACCAACAACACCAAGAATCGCAGCAAGCTGCTCAGGGAGAAAGAGAACTAGAGGAATGCTAAGTTCAGGTTCTGGGAAATGTCTGATGAGCTACTGCAGCTCCACAATAACACACACCCCCGAGAGGTGGAAACACGTCTAACCTGACTGACAGCACTAGGCAGTGGTAGGCTGGTAAACTAGCTTTCTGAAGGCAAAGCAAGACCAGCCTACGCAATGATATGCCCTAGTCTCCAGCAATTGCCAATTTCTGTCATATAAACACTGCCACCATGGTTGATTTCAAACTACCAACTGAATTTAACATCAGCTGGCAAAATTCCCAAGTATTTCACATTCAAGCCTGTAAGCCTGTTCAGCTGACTCCAGCACAACACTATTTTGTGTGCTCCTTGTGCCGGGCACAACCTGCAGAGTCTTCATTTGTTCAGACGTTGGGGCTATAATAGAGTTAATTAGGCCCCAGCTTTCTCTGGTGATGTTCTTAGCTTGGTGACCTATGTAGATCTTTCCTAAAGGTAGTGGTTTCCTGAATCTCTAATGATACCATACCTACAAACCATCTCTACAGGAGGGTTTCTGTAAAGGGCAAATCTACCTGTCATGTGATAATCCTTACAGTCCGTGTTCAGAGAGCATCCCAATTCTGAAAGTCACACTATTTATTGACAGCAGTGTTTCTGGCAAATTGTGATGATTTCATACCATACAGACCTTTTTCTCCCTTATGAGTCATACTGTTGTTTACTTCTGGAAGGGAGATGGGCAATTTTTAATAAATGCTGTGTTCACACCACTGTGGAAGAATTGGATCTAAACAAACAAATAATTGAGCAAGTCCCTTTTCACTGTGTCCCATCCCTTTGCTTTTGTTTCACACCAAGGACCTGGATGACCAGTTCTGATTTCCAAGATGAAGAAGCTCCTGCTTCAGGTTTTTGCACAATCGTGTAAGATTACCATCTTGAGCAGAATCACAAACTCTGTAAAATATTTTCATTCATCTCTTAGGCAGTGTTAGCTAGCATTCATGGCTGATGTGAAAGAAAAAAAGCTTAGCATTACTGCCTACTCCAAAATATCTCTAACTGCAGGTACATGGAGGGACCTGAAATTCCTAGGCTAGGAGTCACCAATTTCAGGTCAATTACAATTCTCCAAAGGAACTCATAGCTAGGGTATATTTAACCTACGAGGAAGATGCCTTAGCAGTTAGAAACACAATTTTCAAGGAATTATTAATTTAATAGAAAGGAAATAGACAACCAAAGAGATTATCATGAATGAAAGGGAGGTAGGTGCTGAGCTTGGCAGAATGCCATGTGCAGGCTCTGTGCAGAACAAGTCACAGTGAGCTTTTAAATTGAGTATAGGGGCGCCTGGGTGGCTCAGTGGGTTAAGGCCTCTGCTTTCGGCTCGGGTCATGATCCCAGGGTCCTGGGATCGAGCCCCACATCGGGCTCTCTGCTTGGCGGGGAGCCTGCTTCCCCCTCTCTCTCTGCCTGCCTCTCTGCCTACTTTCTTTCTCTCTGTCAAATAAATACATAAAAAATATTTTTTAAAAAAATTGAGTATAAACTCACAGTAATAAAATGCAAGGGAATGGAAGACAGACTGCTTCTGTGATTTTTCTCTGTTTCTCTTTCTGGCTGTGATTCCAGCTCATGCATGCTTTGGAAAACAAAACACTTCTAACTGAAGTGCTTCAATTTCCTTTGGCATTGCCCCTGAAACTGACAAGGGGCTGAGGACCCTATGAAGACATACCAGCCCCGGAAAGAGCCATCTTCCCTAGGAATCAGCAGTAATTGTATTAGTCAACAGATGACACCTGGTAGGCCGTCAGCATGTCATGTAATCGGGTATTGCTAACCGTTACAGGAAGATGAAAGGATACAGCAGCCGAGGCATGCGGCCTGAAAGCAACCAGAAAGCTGAATCATACTACATACAGAATCAATCCTTCCGGTCAGTCTTTGGGAGACTCCCTTCTTGCCAAGAAGGGTTTAATTCAATTAGCAGAGAGCTGTGGGGAAAGGTCTGTGCAACCTTGAGCCTGGCTGGATATCCTTAGCTCTAAAGCAAAGTTATTTTGGGAGAATCATCATAATTCACTTGCTTCAGCATCTAAGCCCATTCTGGACATGCTCCCTGAAACAAAAAAAGCTCTGTCCTACATCCTGTGTTTGTTTGTTTGTTTGTTTGTTTCTTTCCTTTTTTTTTTTTTTTTAAGATTTTATTTATTTATTTGACACAGAGAGAGAGAGAGAGAGAGAGAGAGAGAGGGAACACAAGCAGCAAGCAGGGGGAGCGAGAGAGGGAGAAGCAGGCTTCCCACTGAGCAGAGAGCCAGATGCAGGGCCTGATCTCAGGACCCTGGGAGCATGACCTGAGTCAAAGGCAGGCACATAATGACTGAGCCACCCAGGCGCCCCCACCGCATAATGACTGAGCCACCCAGGCGCCCCCACCGTGTGTTTCTGAATGTAAGTTTCCATGAACTTTGTTACTTCTCCCTATGCCCATGCCTCTCCTAGTTTCCACTGCCTCTCTACCGAGTACCTTCAATTCATGGGCACAATCTAATTTGTCTTCTGCATCCTTTGTACACACCCCTCTCCCTGAATTGGCTGGATCTGTCTCCCCACCAACAAGTCCCAAGTTACACCCTCCAGTCTTAGCCACAGGGAAGGCATCACCCACCAATACCGTGCATGATGGCTGGATACCCCTCACAGAGCATTGCGCACAAGACCCTGGAAATTTTCCATTTACATATGAAGAAACTGAGACCCAGATAGGTTAAGTAACCTACTCACGGTCACACACCTAAACGGAACAACAGCCCTAATAACTATTATTTATTAAGCATTTACTATGCGCTGAGCAATTTTTATACATTATCTTAGAATCAGAAACCTAGGGTTTGGCTCTGACTTTAGTGCTCTTTCCACTATACCCGATCTATAATTACAGTTAATAAAGAAAGTGCTATATCATGAATCAATGTGGGGGTGCACACCAGCTTTATTCACAATAGTCAATTTACTTGAAACAGCTAAAATACCCATCAACAGGTGAACAGTTAAACAAATGTCGGTCTATCAGTATAAGGGATACACAGCCACTTCTCATCAGGCTCCCTGCTCAGCGGGGGTCTGCTTCTCCCTCTGTCCCTCACTCTGCCCATGCTCTCTTACTCTCACTCAAATAAATAAAAATAAAATATTTTTTAAAAGTTTACTGAGCTGTCCACTAAGAATGGATTCATTTCATTGTGTGTAAATGATATCTTATTGAAGCTGACTTTTTAAAATTTCATTAACATATAACATATCATTTGCTTCAGGAGTACAGGTCTGTGAATCGTCAGGCTTACACAATTCACAGCACCACCATAGCACATACCCTCCCCAATGTTGATAACTCAGCCACCCTATCCCTCCCCTCCCCACCCCCCAGCAACCCTTAGTTTTTTTCCTGAGATTAAGAGTCTCTTACAGTTTGTATCCCTCTTGATCTCATCTTGTTTCATTTTTTCCCTCCCTGCCCCCCACAACCACCCACCCTGCCTCTCAAAGTCCTTATATCAGAGAGATCATATGATAATTGTCTTTCTCTGATTGACTTATTTTGCTTAGCATAATAATGCCCTCTAGTTCAATCTACATCATTGCAAATGGCAAGATTTTATTTTTTGATGGTTGCATAGTATTCCATTGTGTGTGTGTGTGTGTGTGTGTTTATGTATAATTCACAGCTTCTTTATCCCATCCAACTGTTGATGGACATCTAGATTCTTTCCATATTTGGCTATTGTGGACATTGCTGCTATAAACATTCAGGTGCACATGCCTCTTTGGATCACTACGTTTGTATCTTTAGGGTAAATACCTAGTAGTGCAATTGCTGGGTCATAGGGTAGCTCTATTTTCAACTTTTTTTTTTTTTTAAAGATTTTATTTATTTATTTGACAGACAGAGATCACAAGTAGGCAGAGAGGCAGGCAGAGAGAGAGAGAGAGAAGGAAGCAGGCTTCCTGCGGAGCAGGGAGCCCGATGCGGGGCTCGATCCCAGGACCCTGAGATCATGACCTGAGCCGAAGGCAGCAGCCCAAACCACTGAGCCACCCAGGCGCCCCTCTATTTTCAACTTTTGAGGAACCTCCCTACTGTTTTCCAGAGTGTCTGCATAGCTTGCATTCCCATCAATAGCGCAGGAGGGTTCCCCTTTCTCCACATCCTTGCCAGTATCTGTCATTTCGTGACTTGTTAATTTTAGCCATTCTGACTTGTGTAAGGTGGTAGCTCCCTGGGGTTTTGATTTGTATTTCCCTGATGCTGAGCGATGTTGGCACTTTTTCATGTGCCTGTCTTCCATTTGGATGTTTTCTTTGCAGAAATGTACATTCATGTCTTCTGCCCATTTCTTGATTGGATTATTTGTTGTTTGGATGTTGAGTTTGCTAAGCTCTTTATAGATTTTGGACACTAGCCCTTTATCTGATATGTCTTTTGCAAATATCTTCTCCCATTCTGTCAGTTTTTTGGTTTTGTTGACTATTTTCTTTGCTGTGAAAAAGCTTTTGATCTTGATGAAGTCCCAATAGTTCATTTTTGCCCTTGCTTCCCTTGTCTTTGGTGACGTTTCTAAGAAAAAGTTGCTATGGTTGAGGTCGAAGAGGTTGCTGCCTGTGCTCTTCTCAAGAATTTTGATGAATTCCTGTCTCACATTGGGGTCTTTCATCCATGTAGAGTCTTTTTGTGTGTGTGGTGTGAGGAAATGGTCCAGTTTCATTCTTTTGCACATGGCTGTCCAATTTTCCCAACACCATTTGTTGAAGAGACTGTCTTTTTTCCATTGGACATGCTTTCCTGCTTTGTCAAAGATTAGTTGGCCATAGAGTTGAGGGTCCATTTCTGGGCTCTCTATTCTGTTCCATTCATCTATGTGTCTGTTTTTGTGCCAGTACCATACTCTCTTGATGATAACAGCTTTGTAATAGAGCTTGAAGTCTGGAATTGTAATGCCACCAACTTTGGCTTTCTATTTCAACATTCCTCTGGCTGTTGTGGGTCTTTCCTGATTCCACATAAATTTTAGGATTATTTGTTCCATTTCTGTGGGAAAAATTGATGGTATTTTTATCGGATTGCTTTAAGTAACATAGACATTTTCACAATATTTATTTTTCCAATCCATGAGCAGGAACGTTTTTCCATTTCTTGTGTCTTTTTTAATTTCTTTCATGAACTTTTACTTTTCTGAGTATAGACTCTGCCTTTTTGGTTAGGTTTATTCCTAGGTATCCTAGGGTTTTGGTTGCAATCGTAAATGGGATTGACTCCTTAATTTCTCTTTCTTCTGTCTTGTTGTTGGTGTAGAGAAATGCAACTGATTTCTATGCATTGATTTTATATCCTGACACTTTAATGAATTCCTATATGAGTTCTAGCAGTTTTGGAGAGGAGTCTTTTGGGTTTTCCACATAAAGTATCATGTCATCTGCAAAGAGAGAGTTTGACTTCTTCTTTGCCAATTCGGATGTCTTTAATTTCTTTTTGTTGTCTGATTGCTAAGGCTAGGACTTCTAGTACTATGTTGAATAGTAGTGGTGATAGTGGACAGTGCTGTTGTGTTCCTGAAAGTAGGGGAAAGCTCTCAGTTTTTCCCCATTGAGAATTATAGTCACTGTGGGTTTTTCATAGATGGCTTTGATGATTTTGAAGTATGTACCCTCTATCCTACACTGTGAAGAGTTTTTGTCAAGAAAGATGCTGTATGTTATCAAATGCTTTTTCAGCATCTATCGAAAATGTCATATGGTACTTGTTCTTTCTTTTATCAATGCATTGTATCACATTGATTGATTTGCAGATGTTGAACCAACATTGCATCCCAGGAATTAATCCCACTTGGTCATGGTGAATAATCCTTTTAATGTAGTGTTGGATCCCATTGGTTAGTATTTTGGTGATAATTTTTGCATCCCTGTTCATCAAGGATATTGGTCTATAATTCTCCTTTTTGATGGGGTCTTTTACTGGTTTGGGGATCAAGGTAATGCTGGCCTCATAAAATGAGTTTGGAAATTTTCCTTCTTGTTCTATTTTTTGGAACAGTTTCAGGAGAATAGTTATTAATTCCTCTTTAAATGTTTGGTAGAATTTGCCTGGGAAGCCATCTGGCCCTGGGCTCTTGTTTTTTGGGAGATTCTTGATGACCGCCTCAATCTCCTTACTGGCTATGGGTCTGTTCAGGTTTTCTATCTTTTCCTGGTTCAGTTTTGGTAGTTTATATGTCTCTAGGAATGCATCCATTTCTTCCAGATTATCAAATTTGCTGGCATATAGTTGCTCATAATATGTTCTTATAATTATTTGTATTCCTTTGGTGTTAGCTATGATCTCTCCACTTTCATTCATGATTTTGTCAATTTGGGTCCTTTCTCTTTTCTTTTTGATAAGTCTGGCCAGGGGTTTATCAATCTTATTAATTCTTTCAAAGAACCAGCTCCTAGTTTTGTTGATTTTTTCTACTCTTCTTTTGGTTTCTATTTCATTGATTTCTGCTCTGATCTTTATTATTTCTCTTCTTCTCCTGGGTTTAAGCTTTCTTTGTTGTTCTTTCTCCGGCTGCTTTAGGTGTAGGGTTAGGTTGTGTGCTTGGGACCCTTCTTGTTTCTTGAGAAAGGCTTGTATTGCTATATACTTTCCTCTTAGGACCGCCTCTGCTGTGTCCCAAAGACTTTGAATATTTGTGTTTTCATTTTCCATTGTTTCCAATAATCTTTAAAATTCTTCTTTAATTTCCTGGTTGACCCATTCATTCTTTAGTAGGATGTTTTTCAGCCTCCATGTATTGGAATTCTTTCCAACTTTCCTATTGTGGTTGAGTTCTAGTTTCAAAGCATTGTGGTCTGAAAATATGCAGGGAATTGATCCTAATGTTTTGGTACTGGTTGGGACCCGATTTATGACCCAGGATGTGATCTATTCTGGAGAATGTTTCGTGAGCACTCGAGAAGAATGTATAGTCCGTTGCTTTGGGATGGAATGTTCTGAATATATCTGTGATGTCTGTCTGGTCCAGTGTGTCATTTAAAGTCTTTATTTCCTTGTTGGTCTTTTGCTTGGATGATCTGTCCATTTCAGTGAGGGGGTGTTAAAGTCACCTGCTATTATTGTATTATTGTCAATGTGTTTCTTTGATTTTTTTATTAATTGGTTTATATAGTTGGCTGCTCCCATGTTAGGGGCATAGATATTTAAAATTGTTAGATCTTCTTGTTGGACAGACAATTTGAGTATGATATAGTGTCCCTTCTCATCTCTTATTATAGCCTTGGCTTAAATTTTGGCTCAAAATTTATCTGTGATGTCTGTCTGGTCCAGTGTGTCATTTAAAGTCTTTATT